>NC_048420.1:424326-459019 GCF_013103735.1 Etheostoma cragini | reverse complement strand
CCCCCCCCCCCCCCCCTTCTCTCCAACACGTACTTCATCCTCACATTGAGTAAAATTTCTTTTTGTAGTGCGTTTGCCATGATGCAGTTCTGAATGAATATTTATTGGAGGTGTTTCACTGACTATAAGCTGCACTACATTTACAGTTGATGCATGTCCTGTGTCTGTCCTGTGTTGTGTTGTCCCCCGTTAGACAGGAATCCTACGCACAGTTATGTTTCAGCCTTGACTTGGCCTGCTGGACTAGCCTTGACCTGCCCGTAGACGGGACCTGAAAGCCACTTCTTGATAAGTTCTGCCCTGACTGCAGCAGACAGGTACTGCACTGTGCAGCCTCCGGACCTTTAACCCAGTGTGACTCAATCTAAAATAAAATCATTGAAGAAAAGGAGAAGCGTCACACTTTTTTCCCGTTAATCATGTTTTCAGCATGTTCCTTCATATCTACAGCCGCCTGACTCGTCGCAGCACACATTTAATATGCAACTTCCTGCTTTTAGTTACTAATAATTTACAGTTTTTTTCATTTTTGAAAAACCCTGAAACCCTAAAGAATCCTTCTTTATTGTATAAGAAGAACCATATTACATTTTAAATATATTTCTCATGACAATGCTTAGTCTTAGACTGTCCATGTCACTGGCCAGCTGTTTGATTACTATATCCTAATGTGAAACAATGGAATGTCTACTACACTACTTTATGCTCCCATATTTAAATACAAAAGGTGGACTCCTTCAACAAAGGGACATATGTGGGCATTACAAACAGCTGACCCAACATGTGACTTCAATTAGTTTGATTAGGTCTAAAGAGCCAAGTAGCCTGTGACTCAATTAAGAGAACGCACAGAAACACACACACACACACACACACACACACACACACACACACACACATGTACATATTTATATTTATGGAGCTTTTCCTTCCACTGATTGATTTGTGTTTTTGTGGATAGCAATGTTATGTACTCTTTTGGGGATATTTAATTTTGAGATGTATAAGAGTATATGTTAAATATCTGTATGAAAGTGTTCCCTTAATTGAGTCCTGAGTGGAGCTACATGGCTGTTTAGACCTAATCAAACTAATTGAAGTCACATGTTGAGTCAGCTGATTGTAATGCCTACATATATCCCTTTGTCAAAGGAGTCCACCATTTGCCTGAAGAAGACCCAGTAGGGTCGAAACGCTGCCTTTTGTATTAAAACATGGGCGCATAAAGCACTGTTGCAGACATTACATTTATCACTTTAGTAGTTATTTGTCCTGCTCCTGCCAGAAAGAGTGCTGTCATGTCATCTTAAGTGTCTTACTTCTATAACGCGTTCTGTCTGTACCTGTGTACACCAGATAAATACTTTTTCTCTTTGTCAGAGAATGAGAAAGGGAAATCAATCTTGAGTTAGATGGGATGGGTTTCATGCTTGATTATGGTGTGGGAACTAAAAACACAACTGTTGTGAGAAGTGAAACATTATGCCATGTGCAGCTTCTCAACTGTGGCACCCAGTAACTGTGCACCACCGTGTGTGCTGGGTAAGCAGAAGACATGGGACTTTCTACTGTCAAATTAGATCAACAGCTGTCCCCTTGCAGTGTCAGTACAGGTACGGGCACGCTGCAATACACAGAGACTCTTGTGAGTCGAGCAGATCCCGAGTTCAGCCAGTCAGAAACGAAGCGTTAGACAATAACTACAGACCACCTGCCGCCTCTGTGAGCTGACCTGACGTCTGCCACCGACAGATGACGACGAAGAGGGTGGGTGGCTGGAGGGCTCTCAGAAAGCACCGAAAAGCTCCAGAAGAAAGAAGAGACTGTCTGAGGCCGCTGGTCTTGACAGGGCTTTCATTCAACAGCATCTGCTCCATCACTGCTGTCTGTGTGGAGACACACTCAATAGGCTGATAGATTCAAGAGACACTCACAAGAAAACAAGTCTTGTCTTTGTTTTAGTCAATTAACTCTTGAAACAGGAACAAGTATATGTGAGTACATTCCCTTGATAGAGGATGAAAAGATTACAAGATTGTGCTTTGGAATAAATGTTGTGTTCTCGGAAGCCAAGACGTTATTAAAGAGCAGGTTTGGGATCAAAAAGTGATCTGTTGGAATCACTGAAAGGGGTGAAATGGGGGGGGGCCCCAGTGTGGCTGTGAACAACGGGTATAAACCAGGGCGATCAAAATGAACGCAGTAACAAGACCAGATGGTTCTCTCGACCAGACGATAGTTATTTGCATGTACTATCGATGTGAAGTGAGTTGCCACCATAGTGCATTGAGTCTCAAATATTAGTGCAGTTGACACGATTGTTGTCCTCTCCCAAAGGTATGCAGTTTCCAAATTTCACCGTTCTTCTTTTCCATAATCCAACCGGTGCGTCCCCCAAAGACTGCGGCTTGTTTCCCAGTTCTTCTTTTCCGGAGTTGAGGTTAGCAATTACGTAGTGACGAGTACGTAGACATTACGTTACTCTGCAACACTAAAAAAACAAGAAAATCTTGTCCGTGTACACAAATAGATTAAAAATAACGTGACTATTTCATGAACAGCCGTGAGACTGTGTTGCAGCTTAACCATGGATGTGTTTTCTTACACCAAACATAACTGCAATGCATTGTGGGTGATATCCACCACAGGAGTGACCGTCATTGTTCACTCCCTCCGTCAGCCCTCCGAGAGTTGATCTTACCAAGTTTACTTCACACAGATGCCCCCCCCCCAAGTGCTTAGGGGAAGTGAGCAAGGGCTTGTTGAACCACTTTTGAAGCACAGCCAGAACAAAAGGTACAAAAGATACACTCAGCACTTAAATACATTGATATTATAAGTTGTTGTAACCAGGTTCATAATGAGTAGAACAACAACCTCCACCTTTGCTATTCCTCCTCCATCCCCCAGCTCTACCACTCCGCCTTTTTCTCCCCTCTTCTTCCATTCCTGGCTAGATTCTAATGCGTGACCATGGGGAAGGTGACCATGCTCAAGGACTTTGCGTAGGAGGACTGTTCACATCAGTAAATGTAGATAAAAAGAAGTTAATACACAAATATAGACAAAGTAAAAGCCACGCATAGCGGACACAATAAACCCTCCTGAAATAAAAATAAAGAGTATCAAGTTTATTTTAAGATCAGACTTCTAAGCATACGAGGTGCAGTGCATGCTTTTCAGAGCAGAGAAGAACACTTTTTTTTGGCATGATGGACTCTGATCATAGCTGCCATTTTAATGAGGAAAGTCCTTTGCCACTGTGACCTCCAGAAAGCCTACAGTATTGAGCGGAAAGAGTGTATACACAGAGATGGAGTGAAACGGAGATAGAGAAAGGAAGAGAACAGGGTCTGAAAGCCAATGAGCTCGTGGTATGCCAGCCTGAGATCTTCTTATTGAATTTGATGTCAAGCCCTTTAAGAGTAGAGATCCTGGAAGACAAACAGAGGATTAGATTGGAAACATGGCCTCAAGTCATTTGTCTGTCTTACCTCTCCCCCTCCCATTGCTGCCCGTTTTCTTTTGATTTCCTGTCAGTTTTTCTAACCATGAATGTGTGTATTTGTATGTGTGTGTGTGTCCAGAGGCTATAAAGAAAAAGGAAATAGTTGGTCCAGTGAAACAATGATTCTGGCTACATGCTCCCATTCGGCTGCCTGGGGAGGACACAATTGACAAAGCAGACGAATGGGAAGAGAGAGGACGAGGGAAATGAAAGGAAGATGGGAGCAGTCATACACTGAATGTCCCTATCATGTCTGTGGAGCCACAGTCACGTCCCCAAAGGCTGTTCAGGGGCTGGAGCACAGACACAGTGGTTAATGCTTAGCTGGATATGGATTAGCTGGATATTGCTTCATTGTATTTGATAGAATATTGATAAGAAGATCCACTAATTACGCTTCCAAAAGCAACTGACAAAATTCTTAGTTGACAGCCATTGTAAATATATACAATATACATAACAGCTGCAAAACAAAGGTCATTCCGAGTTGATGATGTACTGTATTTACCACTGCGGAACTCCTGCTGGCGTAGGGCTAAAGGGCATCTTAGCTACAATGCTAATGTTGCTATCAGTAGATTGCTAAGCAGGGACGGACTGACAATCTGTGCGTTCGGTAAAAGTCGGCCGTCCAAACAACGGCCATCGGCACAAAAGAGCCTAATAAAGCGGTATTAACAGCCAACAGCAGGGGGCGCTAATAAAATCACTTATATGCTACGTGTAAAAAAAAAAAACCCTAAGAAAGAAGAGTATAGACAGCAGAGTTATTTTCACATCAGCAAGAAGTACTGGTACGTGCCAGGAGCAGGACACTAATTAGATACACAGGCTGCCTTTATCCCTATCTGAGAGAGTTAATTAGTCCGCTATCAACATGGGTACGTGCATCATGAGTATGAAAATGGTCGCGTCGTTTATTGCTGTCACACGTAACGTGTTTAATCATTTCTGTTGGGTTAATTTGAAACATTTAACGCGTTAGTTGACCGTGATTTCCCTTGGTTGTGTGCGAGAGGTTGTAGTGAGCTCAGTTTACCTGCTAGGACGAAGACTGTGGTGGAGAATTAAACAGAAAACATCCGGCGTGCACTGGTACCATTCTGGACATGCTAACCGACAGGGAGGAGGGGCTAAATCAATCAATCAAATCAAGTTTAACCAAAGGTCTAACCAGAAACCCTAGCTGTCTGTCCTCCATCAGAGACAGCTTGTCCTTGTCTTTCATATTTGAGACCTGCTGGTGGTCTGGGAAGGCTTCACAGACTAAACTGATAGGGCCTAGTCCTTGTCATCATTTCAGCCTAAATATGGATCACAAGTGTAATATGACATTGAAAACCAAATATGTAATCTCTTTAAAGGCCTAAAGAAGATCTAATCCCCATATAGTCCTGCAGATTATCTAATCCCCATATTTTCCTACAGATTATCTAATCCCCATAAATGCCTACAGTATATCTAATCCCCATATATGCCTGCAGAATATCTAATCCCCATATAGTCCTGCAGAATATCTAATCCCCATATATGCCTGCAGAATATCTAATCCCCTTTTAGGCCTCCAGAATATCTAATCCCCCTATAGGCCTACAGAACATCTGATCTCCATATATGCCTACAGAATATCTAATCCCCATATATGCCTACAGAATAAAAAATCCCCATATATGCCTACAGAATATCTAATCCCCCTATAGGTGGTGGCAAATCCTGGCATACCACCAGGCTTTATCCTGGAAATGTACTTTTGTTGATCCAGACTAACACATATCTGATATGGCTCTGAACCTGCTGATCGTACATTAAAATGGATGTTGTTGAAGAACTCTGATGGATTAATCTAATCTCATATACAGCAGTTCTGTACATGCCGTCCTGAGAGTTAAATTAATGCTGGGGCATGTAACTACAAAAAGGTCTGTGCTATGTGAAACTGCATGTGCATAAAGACATTGTAGCAATTAAAGATTTGAAAAATACTGACTTTCCATTTTCCTTTCAAGCTAAATCCAGACATTCCACTGAGCAACACTGTACTGTGTATCGTCCCTTTTGTCCTTGTACCTGAAGTGGATAGAAGAGCAACCGTCTCCGGGCAACTCAGATGGAGGAAGACTGTGGCAAAAGCCTCCAGTCACAACATACTGAGCTGATAAATGGCTAATCATTCACCGAGACGGGGGCAAAGGCTCCGGGTCAACAGTGGCTAAGTGGAACGCAGAGAGCAGCCGTCCACTTCCCGTGTATTCTGCAGACGTTCTGGCACTACAACACAATATGCCTGACTATCTGGTACCATGCTGCATTAAACATTCTATGAATACTATGTACAGGATAGTATGCTAAACTAGGTAACACTTTACTTAAAGGGGTGTTCACAAGACTGACAAGACGCCATCATTGCCATGACATAAACATGAACAATGAGAAGTGTTCATGACTGTTGTCATTCGGTAAATTATGACACTCATTATGCAAAGTTAGCATTTTCCGAGATGTCTGTGGCATGAAGACAACAATCTCTGTGCTATGACAACTTGACATTAAGATAAGACAATACAACCTGTCGATGTCTTTGTAATGACGACCTGACATAAACCTAGACAACACAACCTGTCATAAATGTGTCACGACGAGCCCAATTATCAAACTTAATAAACTGTTTAGCTTTACGTGTAAAGATTACATTAACATGCTTTTTGTTGCAACCAGCTGTACTACTGAATGCACTTTAGAGATAGATATGATTTAGAGATAATATATCCATTGAGTAGCTGTACTTTTATTGTCTCTGGGTGAGAAATGCAAAAACGAAGATTTTTGGTGAAGAGATTAGCATACGCATGCTGTATGTCTTCCATATACTCTAAGGAAGCATGTGTTACATCTATAGTAAATTACCCTAACATCCCATATGGAAAATATGTTTGGTTCAGATGTCATCGGTCATACTATGAAAGGTTTGTTATTAAAATATTACCGCTGAATGTTCCTTGAGCTGAGCTTGTATGCCTTAGAACGGCTCTTATGGAAGCAATTGGCTGCTTGGCAGGCCATTTTAAAGCCTATTCTACCAATGCACACTTTCACATACATGATTGCATTTTCAATTTCTGTCTGTAGACCTACAAATATATATTCAGAATGCACAGACACACACATACACACAAATAATATGAGCACGGTGGCAGAGCGCCACTCAGCCTTGCATCCCGTTGTGTCACTGCACGCCTCTAAATTATTCAGTGTCACTCAAATATTGATATGGAAATCACAGCTGACTGAACTGACAGAGACCAGAGAGAAAGGCTGCAAAGATCCGCTGTCCTTTTCTTTTAGCCTCCCTGCTCCATCTGACTGACACCTTTTGATGCCAGCAGCTGCTCATTCTTATTTTATGTCCATTTCACACAGGATACAGTGAACGCTAAAAAATGATTGCAGGGCATTGAAGTCATTTCCCCAGAAGAATAAAAACATCTCCTGGGATTTGAGCATCTTATCATGAAGTGGGGCTCTGGCAAGTGGCCTTAGAGTCAGAAGAGCCATATTCTGCTGCAGCATGTGTCTCCAACCATGTGGATCCATCACTTTGTGACTCTGATTACAGAATAAACACTTCCTTTTTCTCACCTCACGACTAAAGGAATACGGGTACACTGCAATCATCCAGATATTCTCTTGAAGAAACAGCAGAAGAATCAATGCTAAAATCTGAAGGATTAGTTGGGTTTACACTGCCAATGGCAACTAGAGGGGTCGGAGTGCATTCTCATTTCTGGCTGATTAGGAGTACCAGGGTTAAAACCAGGGAGTGATCTTTTTGTAAGGGCTGGTTAAATAGAAAAGACTTACTTCCTAGAACCTTACATATCTGCTATAAATATTATCCCATTGCTACCACAGAAACCGGTCCTGAAACTGGTGGACATTTCTATGAACTCAGGAACTAGTCTGTTTTAAGCCCTTTTTGCACGGGACTGGGGAAATATTGTAATTTGAAATAATTGCAGAGGTCAACTGTGATCTTAATCCTGTGCAAATCTGCCATTTCCACCACAAACTACCTACCATATTTTGCCAAACATAGAGGTCGTGTAATGATGTTAGTCCTGTATAAATGCAGCTCTGTGATTCTGAGCTGTATTGGCCGCCCTGGCAATAAGAACTGAAAGTTTTGACAGAGCCTCGACATCATACAGGGTTTCAGAAAAACTACTGGCCGGTTTTCATCAATCCTGGTGGAAGAGTGTAGCACGGGCCAAGGAAGAACCCATTACATTTTGTAGCAGAACGAAATCACCGTCGAAGATACAAATTATTTTTCACTTTAGTTAAATTTGCAGGATAGCAATCATTAACATTGCAAAAAGTTTTTTTGCTCTAAAATCTATATGAAGCATGCATTTCCCATAAACAGATTTGAATTAAAATGTGCAACAATTTGTGCACACTTAATATTCCAGCCACATGACATGGCAGAGGAGACGCACGGCCAGGACACTGTCAGTAATGTGTTTTTGCCATGGAAACATGAGACCCAGACAAATGTGCTCAGCAAGACCATTAAGTATTCCAAAAGTAATCCGTTGCATTAGTCTTATCTAAAGGAGCATGTACTCAGTAATCTGAAGTGGAATATGTTTTAAAAGCAACCCTCCCGACTCTGCTTGGTCCAGAAACTATTGGTGCAGAGTTTGCAGTGCTGAACCTCTGTCATTGGTCAAACACAGTAGTCATGCACTGATGCTGATTGTTTCAACGCTGCCATTTGCTACAGGAACAATTGTTAATCTAAACACACCTCTGCATGTTTCCTTTACACCCATTATTACAACATGCACTGTGCAGCAGTCAAGACAACAGAACAATGCATCACACTGGGTGGGAGAATTGACACCAACAAATGATATGCACACAGAAACAGGAATTTGCACAAGAAAAATACAATTAAATTTAAATTTTAAATTACATTCCTTCTTTGTTTCATAGACATGTCCATGTCAAAATATCTAGAATTGGTTGGTGTATTAATGCTTAAAGTCAAAATCAAACTCTGGAGTGGTTTGTTTGTGGTGAGAAGAAAGAAGTGTGTCCCTTTGTTCGTTGGAGGTGGAAAGGGCCATGGGTATGGTGGCCTTTACCTCTGTTCTTGTGCCTTTGCAACAATAATCAGGGGTCACACCTACTTGTAAGAAGACATAGATAAGGAGAGGAAAGAAAACAACACAGCATTATATCTCTATATTTTCCTTGGCAATACTGTATCAAAACACAGACTTTGTGTTCTCACATGCAGCTCCTACAGTTAGTGTCTAGACAAGTTCAGAGCTGCAGTGCATGTACGAAAGGGGCTCGATTGGTAACCTTCTGGGAGGTTTTCTGAATAAAGCCTGGTCAACACCACACCCATGGATCATTTGTAGGACCAAACTGACACATCTGAGATTAGACTGAGGGTTGTCTCTTGCCCTGCATCAGTGAAAAGTGTATTTGCTGTTGGCACGTGCAGGTATTGTGATGGCACAGTGTGTGGCTTTTAGTTACATAATGCTTCAAATACCCAGGTTTCTTTATACCGCTCTCATGGCTATACACTATGCAAACACACAGGCTTGCAGAGGACTGTGCGATCCAGACAGGCTTCGATTGGACAACAGCTTACATAATCAGGCTGCCTGGGAAGAGCACAGCAGAGGGCATAAGGCAAAGACAGCCGGTGTCATCCCACTGAGCTGGTTAGTTAGAACTAGTATTTCAGGAAGATTCAGCAGACTACCTGGCTCCTGACAGGGTGACAGCTCATGTTACATCCTGTGTACCACGCACTGTTGTTGCAGGGTATTGTCTCTCCAAGGACCTGCATTCAGCCCATTGTCAGACATTCACAAAGATCTGTCTTATCAGAGACACGACCCAACAAACATGTTGATCAGATGCTGATATGGCAGCTCACAGTGGTGTTGACAACCAGCGTAAATACAATGTCAACCAGAGAGCTCAGAGTTGAACAGACTGAAGCTCTTACTGGCTTCACTTTTTTAAATCTTAAAATTGTGTGTGTGAAAATATACAGTACACTATACAATCTCAACAGGTAATGGATCTGGAAAAAAGAAATATAGTAAAAATGGTTGACCAAAAAACGCTTAAACCAACCCTGAACAACATTAGAGTCCATCACGTGGCATTTGGTTGCATCATATCATAAAGTATAACACAGTAGAGTTTGCTTTGTTATGCATTTACAGAATAAAACATCCCTAACCCTAACCATAATCCTAACAGCTGACGGAAATAAAATAAATAAAAAACAGCTGTTGATTTACATGCATGCTTGTTTCCCATATTCCTTGTAAGCTAGATAAGAAATTCTGGCCAGTCCAGGACTAGCAGACTCTGCCACTGGCAATAAAGAATAATGCATGAAGAGGAAATTACAGCATGCAAACATATTTAATGGCTATTGCAGAAAATTTGCTGACCATAAATAGTGTTACAAATTTGGGTTTGATTTCATGAACATCTAATGGATTCAACTTTATACTCAGAGATACACTTTTAATATGCAAATGGGGGGCCAACCAATGGGTCAAAAATTGTGGATTTGGGGTAGGGGGGTAAAACTAACAGACAATGAATTGATATTGAAAATCCAAGGCTTATGTAATACAACAATGCTGTCAGACCAAACACTGGTAAAGCAATGTAAACCATGAAAAAGAAATGAGTGACATTATTTTCACAATGTCATATGTCAATACAAAGATCTCTCGGAGCTTCTGAGACTGGAACTGACAGCAACTTTTAATAATGACAGACACATTGTTTCCAAGTTTATGCTTAATTCCTTATTAATGAACATGACATGTAAAGGATTTCATTGTATTAGTTTATTGAGTCCTTAGAAATCTAATGTGCAACCTTTTATTGCAACCCGTGGATAACTGGGGTGTAAAACTTCAACTTGGTATGTACCAATGTATACACCAAGAGGTAAAACAGGCTTAAATGCATGAATTAATAGACATATACATAAATAGATAAATGAAGCTCAATTAAAAGCCAGATTAAAAAGATAGGTATATGGTCAAGTGGATCCTTTAGTCTATAGTCTTTAAGTACCATGATATGTTTTGTGAATTTTTATTTTTTAGTTTAAAGCTTTGGACATGTAATGTCATCAATGGGACAAGGAGAAGTGGAAGAGTCATATCAGCTCCAATTCAAAATCATCATTTGCTCAATAAAAGCTTTGCCTGTGTCACCAGAGAAAATCCCTGCTGAGATTTCAGAGAAGGTCCAAACCCATGACTGATGACTG
This sequence comes from Etheostoma cragini, assembly GCF_013103735.1. Classification (NCBI taxonomy): domain Eukaryota; kingdom Metazoa; phylum Chordata; class Actinopteri; order Perciformes; family Percidae; genus Etheostoma; species Etheostoma cragini. Next base: position 448,184 of record NC_048420.1, on the reverse strand, counting down.
AAACAATCCTCTGCAGTCAGATGGTGTTGTCTTTGTCCCGTCTCTGACACTTCTCCCTCTGTCCTCCTCCACCCGGCCCCACCCATCATCTCAATCCCTCTTTGTGTTCTGCAGCCACTTCAGAGTTTGCACTGTGTGTGTGTTGAAGAGACCTTCTGTCTGTTAGATAGAAGGAGGGGGCAAACAGAGACGCAGCATTACAGTGGGACAAATTATAAGGAAATGCAGAAATAGGAGATAGACTAACTGAAACCAGCTGCCGCGTCTTTTTAGCCGTGTAGCTGATGTAGATATGGGACTGCCATGACACATGGCCACAGGTCTGCAGGCATTCGCATCCATCCATCTTCATCCGCTTATCCGGTATCGGGTCGGGGGGGAAGCAGCTCCAACAGGGGACCCCAAACTTCCCTTTCCAGAGCCACATCAACCAGCACTGACTAGGGGATCCCGAGGCGTTCCCAGGCCAGGTTGGAGATATAATCTCTCCACCTAGTCCTGGGTCTTCCCCGAGGCCTCCTCCCAGCTGGACGTGCCTGGAACATCTCCCTAGGAAGGCGCCCAGGAGACATCCTTACCAGATGCCTGAACCACCACAACTGTACACCAGGAGTTTGCATGACGGCTAGCTGTCCAATCAAATTATTTATATTTACTATTTACTCATCATTCCCATTCTCATATCTCACTTATTATTTGTTATTTATTCATCATTCTCATTTCCTGTTTCAGAACTGTTCATAAAGTTCATACCGTTCATAGTGTGATATAATAACATAATACTATTTATCTATTGACGGAAGAGAACACTAGTAGGAGCAAGAAATGAGAGAACAGAGAGAAGAGATCAATGAAAAGGTAGTGTAAGGTTGACACCGAACGTGACGATGAGTGGCTCCATTTTGAAAGTCTCCCGTACCTGATCGAGCCTGAACACACAGAACAGCTACAGCCAGCAGCAGAGAGCAGGAACCACCAGGCAAGTACTGGTGTACTTACTGACTTTCTAATGCCTCGTTTTAGGAGTACATAACCTATTTGTAGTACTGTAGAAGTTTAGTACCATTCCGGACATTATTAGTGGGGTTAATTTCTGAGATACACAGTTGGTTCCATTTGCACCTGCACTAACCTATTCAGCTAATAACGTTAACTGGCCCAATGTTAGACCAAGGGAAAAAAGCTTCTGTTTAGCTCGAGGTCATGGTGCAAAGGACCCGAGGGTGAAATTGATCCGAACCATCCCTTTAAGCATCATGGTCATTCCTTTACAGTTCTCAAACCATGTGATTTATATGTATTAATAGCTACATATGAGACATTATACCTGCCCCTGACAAAAACAAACTAATGTAAAACTAAATATATAAAAGCTAAAATCATTCTGAAAAACTGAAACTAACCTAAACTAGCAAACACTCTGAAGTCTAAATCCAACTAAAATGAAAACTCATTGAAATTTCCAAACTTTTATTTTATTTTATTTTTAAACCTCTTCTTATGGAGAAATATAGATTATAAACATAGATATATTGGTAGAGGTATGAGTTTTTCTTTTTCCTACACACAAAACACCCCCGTCCCCTCCCTGACTGGACCAAATACTTAAGTATCAACAATACAGACAATTATAAAGGAAATATATACTTAGAATTAAGAAACAATTGTGTTATAGATGGATATAAAGGGGGGGAAACATTCCTCTGGAGTCAGCCAGGATGGCCACTTACTACCCTGGTAGGGCTTGGAGGTTGTTAAAGTATGACAGTAGAGATTCCCACACTGAGAGGAATTTGTTAGAACCTCCTACTGTGAAGTTAATCTTCTCCAGATGTAACTAACAGCATTACATCCTTAAGCCATTGTGTGGGCCGCTTGGTTTCCAATGTAGTAAAACTTGCCTACGTGCCAGGAAGCACCCAAATACTATGATGTTGAGTTGTTTTCACATAAAGTGTTTTCCTTCATCAGGTACACCAAACATGGCAATCATAGCGCATGGTTCTAAAGCCGCCCCCAGCACTTCAGACAACACAGCAAACATAACTGATTAGTGTCCTGCTAGTTCATGGAATGACCAAAACATATGTGTCAAGTCAGCTACCTTAACATGACATCTGACACATTTTCCATCCACATTAGGATAGAATGAGGATATCTGACCTCTACACCAGTGGAGGCGATGGAGAACCTTGAATGGAAAGTGCTGTTGTTAACTGTTGTTGGAGCCTTAGACCACATGTCTTCTGAGGTTTCAGTTCCATCTTCCTTTTCATTCGCATTTCTATCTGAACGTCATCAAGCCACACAATCATTGAATAGGAACATGCTGTGAAACCTTTCAACCCAGAAGGAACTTCCAAAAGTGAGTCCACTAGGGCCTTTTCCTGGAGAGTAGGATATGGTGAGCTATGGCTTGTGGCTAAGTGGTGAGCTTGCAGGTAAAAAAGGAAGTCTTTTTGTTGATGTACTTGGAACACAAGTCAGTGAAACTAGAAAATATCCCAATTCCTGTAAAGATTATCTTTGGATCCCTTTCCTATGCCATCCTGCAAAGGCCTGGTCTAGTTTGGCCGGAGAAAATGTGTGATTACACAGCGGGCTCTGAATCATGTTAGTATGCCCTCTAAACTGAGTCCACATTCTGAGAGTGGAGATGACCACTGGGTTAGATGAAACTGCAAAAACTTGACAGGGAGGCTAGGTGAGACCAGAGCATGTGGAGAGGTCGACATGCGGGATCTGCACTCCAACTTGCACCAGTCTGTGTCTGGAGATTGCACCCAATACGTTATTTTGTAAATGTTTGCTGCCCAGCTATAGCTCCTTAAATTAGGGAGGGCCCAAAAATCTTCCAATCCTTCCAATCTTTCCAGGACGTGTGACATTTTTCACTGTTCAGAGATCAGTGGAAGAGGTCAGGGTGGATGGTGGGTGGACAAAGCACATGACTCTGTGTCCTGTGTGTTGTTAGGTTTAGAATCCAAAAATAGTTGGTTAAGAATGGCTTTTTCATTGTGGACTCATACTGCATCACTCAAGTGGGGGTGGATCAACCATAGGACTATACAGTTAGCATTGATTAAATGAAACATCCAGTGGAAGCATTGCTTGTGTGCCCAGCTCAGGCCTTGCGTCCACTACTGTATTGCAGTGAAAATAACGTACCGTTGCCTATCGTTGCCCAAAGCTCTAAATGAGGACACTGGAGCTAAGTCTGCCCGGGGCTTACAAGACAGCAGGCAGATACTCACCAAAGTACAGTACACGAGGTCCAAAAAGAGACTCTGGGCCAGCCTCACTTAAATTAGTGAGGCTGGCCCACTGGGTTCAGGTACAAGGTTTTTTTGCATCTGAATGGGGATTCAAATTGTTCTTGTGACTCATCACTTTGTTTTAAAACCTTTATTTAACCAGGACAAAATCCTCAGTGAGATTAAAACTCTTTTTTAAGAGTGTCCTGGCCAAGACAGGCAGCAGTACAGTCACAGATACACACAATCCCAAAGTACACAAAAAACATTAAAGGGCCCATATTCTGCTCATTTTCAGGTTCATAATTGTATTTTCAGGTTGTACCAGAATAGGTTTCCATGGTTTCCATGGTGAAGTGCTCATATTATGAAAAAAATAAAAATTGGGGGTGTTATTTTGTGTTTCTGGTGCTTCCACACTCATACAAACTTGGGAGTATGAGTGTGGAAGTATGAGTTAACTATTTTGCGTGATGCGGTTTCTGAATGTCCTCTGTCTTCAGATCAGTTGGCAGGACCGTCTACGTCATCGGCCGAAACATTTGGTGCGATCTAACCACTGACAACCACAGTGACAGACGATGGGAACACTTCCAACTCTGTGTGGAATACCTGCAGATGAGGGACATGGATGTGTGAGGCCTCGCTCTCTAGCTAAAACAGAGAGCTCGACACAGGGTGAGAACAGGATCGGCAGCAATGTGTAGTACAACACAAAGATGGTGTTTTTGGAAAATTAAACCATGTAAACTTATTCTCGTACAACCTCAAAATACAATTGTGAAGCTGACAATGAGCAGAATATGGGCCCTTGAAGCTCTACCCTGCTCTCTTCCGGGCCCCGCTCTCTGATCCTGTTCACTTCAGAGACATGCTGCTTGCTATTCTTACCACAGCAGAGCCGGAGCCAGTGGTCAGTCGTGTCCCGTTACCCGTGACACAGGGCCGTCACAGCGCCCGGACACTGCTTTAGACATGGCCGGTCCGGCTGGTCATGGGAAGACAGCTTGGCTCCCGTCTACACAACGGCAGGCTTTGTACAAAACAACATGGATCAGCTATGAGGAACCTATTGCTGTGAATCGGCTCCTGTGTCCACTACATAAGGGATTGATTCAGCGCGGGTATTCTTTCAACAAAGCCTTTGACAGTGTGGAAGACCCCTGGCTGTGTTGCGGCGGCGGAACACAGCCGTACAGATTGAGAGGGGAATACCGCTTGGTTTGTACAGCACAGAGCAGCGGGTCTAAATATATCCATTTGATTCAGGGCTACAAAAGAAGAAGGACTAGTGCTTCCTCGTCTCTAGCTCTGTCTTCAGTGTGATAGGTGTTCTGTCTTCATCGTGACTGACTAGTGAATGTTTTCCACTGCATATACAGTGGTTAGAAGAAAGAAATAGACATACCACATTAAACTTTGAAATAAGGAAATGCATTACAACTACAAAGGCACAGCTGCACAGGCCAGTCATATGAAGGTGATTAATAGTATGTGTCAGCTTGAAGAAATCTGTCAGTAATTACTTCTATATGTTTTCAAAGTAACGCGAAGTGTCAGCATGCAGATTTAAAATGTGAAGTGTACAGCGTTGATTGAAGATTTGAAGTGTGAAGCAGTTTATACTGTCCATTAGGTTTTTGTGTCGTGTTGTTCACATGACAACTTGATGGTCGTTAAAGGTGAAACTGCAGTCCATTTAGCATTTAGTTTTCAGTGATATCTACAATGGTGATGCCACTTCATTTAGGATAGAAAAAGTGGGCCAGTGGGCTTGTTTCCCCCCAAATTAGACCCTATGTTCCCTCAACTCTTTCTTTTCTAATTTCTATTATGTCTTCCCTGCATTAGGCCCCACGTTGTCCTCAAATTTGATGTTTGGTCATCTGACCTTCTATTCATTTCTGCAGTTATACGGATCATATTGGTTTAGGGGTTAGCATAACACAGGGCTGAGAGAGGGGGGCTGAGGGACCAGGCCTGAGTGACCAGGGTTGTGGGACCAGGGCTGAGGGGCCGGGGCTAAGAGAACACAGGGCTGAGAGACTGGGGCTTACTATTATTTCAATTCCAACATGCACACCGTGTAAAAACACCATGCAACCACCCATATTTATTGTAATTATATAATTCCCCTCAACATTAACATGGCAATATTTCAGTGTTAAAATGTTGTAGCACCTGCAATGTGGCGACATGCACAGCATGGAGATTGACAACATATGCCAAACACAATCTGCACACACACATATCAGCACAGTTGGTTAGCTTCTGGATAAGCACATAGTGCCAGATGTTTACGTATATAGCTGGCTGTTCCATATTTCAGTCAGCCCCCTGAATGTTCGCAGTGACAGATCTGGCAGAAATGGTAATATGGCTCTTTTCATGCGTCTGTGGTAATGAGATGAGCAGGGATTTGCTACAGTCTGCGGCTTCTGCTGCTGCTGCCATGATCGTTTGTGTCACCAGCTAAGCCTCCCATTGATTAAGGCCGGGAACAAGCCCGGCCAAGCTGATTCGCTCGCTCCGCCTGGCATATGTCAATCCTTGTGTGACTATGCATGAGACTGTGTTTTTGTTGTCGTCGTTGCTCAATACAGAGGCTTCAGTAAAAAGTAGACATGAAGGGAACAGTCTGCATCAAAGCCTGTTTTTTAAAAATAGACAGACACTGTCTGATGCATAAATGGCTCTTTTGCTGCTTTCAAGGACTGATTGATAGATTCAGCCCCTCGCCAGCCAGGAAAACATTTGAACTGGCTTTTCTAAAGGCTGGGTCTGCCGGGTCTGCCGGGTCTGCTGGGTCTCAGAGCGAGGCCAGGATTGACACCATGTTACCTTTCCCCTCCCACTGTTTTGTTGTTGTAAGGGCCTTCAGTAACACACATCTTGATGTCAGTAAAGATGCCTGATTAAAGAGAGATGAATGAGCCATGAGAAACGGAGAGTGAATGAGTTAAGGAGCTGTCACTCAGTAATCTCTGTGAATCCAACTTTTTTTGTTCTGCCGCCCTTCACAGCCCACATTCCTCCACCAGGTCAAATTTGAAACACAAACGTCTGACCCCTCCTCTACCTAAAACACACACACACACACACACACACACACACACACACACACACACACTTGCTCTGCCAAATCTAATCACCACACTCTTTTGCAGCGATGTGTAGGGGTATTAATGAATATTGATTTCTACCTTGTCTTGATGGTTAAGTAATAATCTGTGAAATGTGTATGTCCATTTAGCTCAGGCTCTCAACAGAAACCCTAAAGCCAGTTCACTGGTTATTGTGCCAATTGTATTTTATTAATGAGTGAAAAGTGACCCAATGAATCTTTCTGTAGCCAAATTGATCTAGTTGTCGTGGTTGGTTTCAGCGCAGTTGGTCAAACTTCATTTTTTCATTCTGGTGTGTGCTGAGCAGTGAAGTCATCAATGCAGCGGAGGACCGCCTGTTACTTCAACAAATAAAAGATGTCAACCTTAGACATACGCTAATAAACAACTTGGCTTCAAGTACTCTGAGGCACTTAGGAGAACACATTCTTGCAAAGAATGTGTTAAGATAAAATATGATTTAAATATGCAGTTATTCATCATGATTACTTATACTTATGATTACTCATGGAAAGGGGGTAGGATAAAATAACCTTATGCTTCGTCGACAATGTGTAAAAGGCTCCATTACCTTGTATCTCATGTTACGATTGTGTCGTAACAACGTGACTTTCTGTCGCACAGTACATAAATTACTGTAGTTTCAGGAGAAGCTCACAGGCGGTCAGGGATGTGGAGGCATTCAGTCAAAATGACAAAATAATGAATCAGAATACTTACCAGAGGTTGCTCCTGCTCCTACGTTCATGGACTGCTCCCACTCACGCTCTCCGTCTCTGCTGATTGGCAATGATTGAGATTTCTCTTGCACAGCTACCAGAAGATTTACAGCTTTCAGACAGGTTGCACACGCCACATCTACGTCTTCCAGCTGAGTTGGAGGCTGCGCAGTAACGCTCAGCATCACCGGGAAAGAGCTTGTAAATGACTAAACTGGTCTCTGTGGTCGCGTTGTCCATTTTGTTAACTGTCTTTGGCTCTAGGTAGAATTTTTTTGCATGTTTTTCTTTGGTGTTACAGTCCACAACGTTCACTCTAACCACTCATTACCCAGGTTCCAGTCACGGCATGAATCTGCTTTCGGTGAAATCCTGTACCCAGCGCCAAGCAGCACACGGCAAAGTAAGCGACTAGATGTGAACAAAGTGGAGCATTTAGCAAGCTGGCACTGATATTGTTTTCAAGAGATGGTGGAGACCAAAACAGAGCTATGGAGGACAGTAAGCATGCTCTAAAGTGTGGCTTTATTGTGGCTTATTACCTTGCAAATGCTTGGTAAAACTGTAAATCACCATGTAATCAAACTTAAAAAATAAATAAAAATTAACTCCACCCCTCCAAGAATCGGTATCAAGAATCGATGTGAACCAAAATCAAATCAAAACCACATGAAGTCAAAACCATGCCCAACCCTAATTAGGATTTGCTAATAGCCATCGACGTGTTGTGTTTACAGTTCCCTCCAATTTAACAAAGAAAAAAAATCAATGAATACAGCTTTGAAATAGTACTAAAATGTTTCACCCTGAAAATAAAAAAAGTATTATTTTGGGAAATGTTTCATGACCGTACTAGGAGTGGATGCTATTATATGTAACACTACCAACAGTTCATTTTCAAGGCCGGTGTAGAAATGCGTCCATGTAAACAACATTGTCCATGTAAATGCATTTTAAAGAGCTGTCAAACTAATAAAAAAGGAAACTACACAAATGTGGACACTATGATTTGTGTTCCTACCAGCTAGACATTCCACTGCAGATTGAGCAGATTGTTGTTATGGCTGGCCGCCACAGCCCTCCTATCAATGTGGAAACTAATCCTATGTGTTACCCAAACCTGTAGCTGCATTTATGATAACTTGAGTGCTACATTAAGTATTTGTCATTGCGGCAGCACACTGCCTGTGTCTGTCTAATTCAGCTGGAACCTATTAACCTGGCCCGGGAAAGTCTGTCACAACACATTTGTGTAAGATTGCATAAATGCAAAAGCTAATGCTCAGCTGGCTGTGAATTGGATATTCTTCAAAAGGCAATGGAGATTGGAAAACAGACATCTCCTACACAGAGAATAATCACTATTGAATCACAGTTTAATAGATGTTTTACACTTTATATCAGTGGCCTCTGTTGACCCAACTATGACCCAATTCTTGAACCTTCATTTGTTCGGATGAACCGAGGCTCTTTAGTCTCTGTGTGAAACGCACCAGGCTCTCAACTAACTATCTGCGTTACTCAGCAACGGACTCCGTACAAAGAACCAGGTCCACGTGGGGAGGAGGTCAGGGTGGAGGGACGGGTCAAACAACCACGTACTTTCACCCAGGAGAACACTGGGTGCGTCCCGCGTGAAACCAAAAGTTACGCAAGTTAACTTTTTTATGTAACATTCCCTACGTCACAGTCATGACTAATGCTAGTTATTTTATTTAGTGTAGTGGGTCATTTTATGCGGAAAGAAAGAGATACATATCTTAAAGGGAATTAGTAATATGTTTTTAAAATTATCATTGTATTATTATTTCTTGTATGTTCTGTATGGGGGCTGTGTGCATTCTGCCTTTCTGCTGTACATCCATCCAACCATCCATCCATCCGTCTATCCATCCATGTGTCCATCCAGTATTTCGAAAGGTAATTCAGGTAAAAAACAAACAAATCATATTCTGAAATAAAAAGGATTTGATTAGCTCTATGAATGTAGGAGGAGAACAATGTTGTGAATGGATATTGCACAGACAAGGGGCCAGCTTTACACAATGTAAAGGTGTGTTTAGTCTTTTTTCCTTGTGACTTCTGATCTTTATCACCCTCCCGCTGCCAAACGTCGCTCTGCTAACTCCACGGCAACTGTGAATGTCCATCTGCTTCGGTCCCCGCAGGCTCAGTACCTGCTGGAACAAATCAGTGTGTTAGATAAAGAACGGCCCGGCAACACGGTGTTCCTGTGTGTCATTGTTGGCGCTGCATGACTGCTGCCCTACATTGCCTAAGTGTTTTGAAATTGGAGGTAGAAGTGGGTCACAACACAAACAGCGAGCAGGGATGCTGCCTGTGGATAATCAAGACAGCGCATAGCTGTGGAAAGCAATTAATCAAGCAGTGTTCATCTCCTTCGAAATGATTTGATATTTAACCCTTGAGGAAGCATGTTCTACCGAACTCCCTGATAAAAGCCTTTTATTTACTATCTGCCTGGTAAGAAAACAATGTTTCTATTGTTGTAGCTTTAGCAATTGTGTGTGTGAATAGTTATAGCTGAATAGTTTAATGTAAATGAGCACTGGATGTTACCATTGCCACAAAAACATGCAAAATTATGCAACATGCAATGCAATGCCTGGAATGTGTAAAAAAACAATGTGTGTTAATGTGAGCATCAGAAAAAAACAGGAATAAAATAGGAATTATGGAGGGTTGGAGGGGGAAGTGAAAAGTGATAAATCATATTTAATTTTTTATAGTATGTATTCAATTCAGGGGGGGGGGTGGGCAGTAGCTCTGTCAGTAGGGGAGTTGGGTTGGGAACCGGAGGGTCGCTGGTCCCCCATACGAACCAAAGTAGGGTGGTTGACTGGTGGCTGGAGGGGTCCAGTTCAACTCCTGGGCACTGCTGAGGTGCTCTTGAGCCCCCCTAACTGCTTGGGGCGCCTTTCCATGGGCAGCCCCCCCACTCTGACATCTCTCCATTAGTGCATGTATAGTACCTGAGCATGTGTGTGTAATTCAGGCCTGTGTGTAATGTCTTTAATAACAGTGTAAATTGTAATTTCTCCTTGCAGGATTAATAATAAAGTATACATTATGTTTAATAAAAAAGAGAAGTGTTAAATATATAATAAATAGAACAAGAATAAAATCAGTCCTTTAAAAACACTCAAAGTTTTTTTTTCGGGTATGCAGGTAAAGGTGGAACATATGACTTCATAGTGTGTGTGGTTACCAGTGGATACACACAGGTAGACAGACACAGCATGTAGCATGTAGCATGTAGCATGTGTAGCATGGCTGAACACCGGGAAACAATCAAAGCTGAATCACTGCCTGCAAATGACAGACACGTTCTAGGGCACTGGAGTTCCAGCATAACTGTGAAATGGAATTATTAAAACGTTGTCAAACTGTTTCTATCATAGATCAACAACAGCTAGTAGACCAGACCATACCTCATGATTACAACACGTTATGACACAGAGAGATAGAGAGATACATATAGATGGATAATTGGGGAATCACTGTGTTACATCAGCAAGTTACAAGGATGCACACATACAGAAAAATACTACATCATATATTTACTATTATTCCAGAATAAACACTAGAAACAGAACATATCTTAGAAATAAATATGAGCTGAACACCTACTCAACAAAAAGTATAGATAAATACTTTTTGACTTAATTTTTGTTTTTTTACAGAGAGAAAGTACTGTATGTTGCACAAATGTTATAAATTAGTTGAATAAATGTTATTTACCATCCAGATCTCTGACCTTAAATGAGAACCCGATGAGGATCTTTGAGTAATATATTTTCAAAAGCCTTGGCATAAACAATCACTAAGCATGACAAACAGCTTGTGACGTTACCCGAGAGGATCACCTGACCATGATTACGTGGTTTGAGACGGAGAGAACTCAATCTCCTGATGTGGGCTGTGTGACTGATGTCACCTCCTGTTCCCAAGGTTTCAAAATTGAACTGTCATACTCAAACAAAAACAACAAAATCCTGTTGAAGGGTACCAACATGGACCCTTTTTAGCCAAGTCTGTGTGACTAAGAGACTGATGGGAACAACAAATAGGTCCAGTTCTTAAGTGAGACCGATGCAGTCAACAGCGGGGAAACAAGATACAAAGGGATGTTATCAGCACGCCCACTAAACATGCCTGTTTTACACTGACAGTCTGATTATTACTCCACGTTTCTGACATTATGGGATGGATCCCTACAGAGGTTGACCTTTTTGCTAAAGAGTAAGATCTTTGTTTAACATGAAACAGCCCTAAAATCTCTATCCCCAGACCCGCCAGATTCCATTTGAAGACAGTCATTTTATTATTGTAAAACACTTCATTCAAAGTCGATAGAGACAAAATGAAAAGCGGCCTTGGTTCGTCTGGGCATCGTTCCAACAAACACCACTCTGCTTGAAAGAAACTAGTACATTATTACATTTTATTGGAGGCTTTTGTACAGACCTCTGTGGTCCCCTAATACTGTATCTGAAGTCTCTTTATATAGACCTTAGTGGTCCCTAATACTGTATCTGAAGTCTCTTTATATAGACCTCAGTGGTCCCATAATACTGTATCTGAAGTCTCTTTGATATAGACCTCAGTGGTCCCCTAATACTGTATCTGAAGTCTCTTTATATAGACCTTAGTGGTCCCCTAATACTGTATCTGAAGTCTCTTTATATAGGCCTTAGTGGTCCCCTAATACTGTATCTGAAGTCTCTTTATATAGACCTTAGTGGTCCCTAATACTGTATCTGAAGTCTCTTTATATAGAGCTCAGTGGTCCCATAATACTGTTTCTGAAGTCTCTTTGATGTAGACCTCAGTGGTCCCCTAATACTGTATCTGAAGTCTCGTTGATATAGACCTTAGTGGTCCCTAATACTGTATCTGAAGTTTCTTTTATATAGACCTTAGTGGTCCCTAACACTGTATCTGAAGTCTCTTTATATAGACCTTAGTGGTCCCTAATACTGTATCTGAAGTCTCTTTATATAGACCTTAATGGTCCCTAACACTGTATCTGAAGTCTCTTTATATAGACCTTAGTGGTCCCTGATACTGTATCTGAAGTCTCTTTTATATAGACCTTAGTGTACCCCTAATACTGTATCTGAAGTCTCTTTTATATAGACCTTAGTGGTCCCTAATACTGTGTCTGAAGTCTCTTTCCCAAAATTCAGCCTTGGTGCAGAATTACAGCCACTACAACCTTGCCCCTTATGACCTCATAAGGAGCAGATTCCAGATTGGCCCATCTGAGCTTTTGTTTTCTCAAAGGCAGAGCAGGATACCCAGGGCTGTTTTACACCTATCACCATTTCTAGCCACTGGGGGGCCGTAGGCAGGCTGGGGGGGACTGCTATTAATGTTAAAAATAACCTCATAAAGTGAAATTGTCCTGCCATGGGACCTTTCAGTGTTGTTCATTTAAATCTGATGGGTTTAGTGATGCTCTCAGCTGTTTCTGGTTAAACATCTCTCTGAAGGTGTCCATTCCAAAATGTTGTGAGAAACCTAATAATCTGAGCCTTGTCAATGTAAAAAACAGAACTTTTAGAATGAAAATGACGATGCACATTGCCTTACAGGACTACACGCCAGCGTTGAAACCCCCCCAAATGCCCCTTTGACTAGTTGGCAAAGCCCTTTGGCTGTACTGAACTTATCCCTGGCATGATGGCTGGTACATTTTATTTGCTTTAATAAACAATCTGGAAATATGGATTCCTATAGAGTAGACGCTGCTTTTGACAAGACAAAGCTTAGTTCCACAACCCTCGGCGATCAGCTCCCAGACACAACACAGCTAGACCTATAGCTCCAACGTCACTGCAATCAATCCAAAACCCCGAGTGCTGAACTCCCTGCCGCGATGTACATATTTTGGATGTGTGTGATACTTGCATGTCTAATGAGAAGCGACTGTTGGATCACGACAGTGAGCAGAGGGTATATGGAAGTCAAGTTGATTTTCTCCGCTGTGATTATATGCAAACAAGCCTTAGCTTTATTACTGTCCGCATTACTTCAGTGAATGTGACATCTCTATGTTCTACAATTTAACAACAAAGATACCATAAAACATGAAGAGTTATTTTGAAAAGGTGTCCCCATATGAAAGAAATAACATGTTTTTTTCACTTGTTAAATTAGCTGATCATAATGCAAACTAGTGAGCCACTGGTAAAGACCATAGGCTCTCCCTGACACGCAACACACCTCCAGAAATATGAAATAAGTTCAACACACTCACCTGACACTCACCTGACTGTCCGTGGTCTCCCTGAGCCCTACCTGAGACTCACCTGACTGTCCCTGGTCTCCCTGATCCCTACCTGAGACTCACCTGACTGTCCCTGGTCTCCCTGTCCCTTACCTGAGACTCTACACCTGACTGTCCCTGGTCTCCCTGTCCCTTACCTGAGACTCTACACCTGACTGTCCCTGGTCTCCCTGTTCCTTAGATATCTGTTACCAGAGATAATCAGTGTACATTTGATGGAGATATTTAAAACCAGTGAATGCTAGAAATGACAGTTTTCACATTGACTTTCAGTTCAAAATTGGAAGTGAGATGTTCTCTCTCGACAGAAAAAAATTAGCAAGTGCTAAGTGGGCAGATGTGCCTCGTTAACTAAACACTTAAAATTTGGTAATGTTTTTACTGCTTTTAAATGGACTAGGAGTGCTCTTCACCGACTGGATTGCCAAACTAAAATTTCTAGAGGAGCGGATAACTCACCTAATAGAATTTTATGAGGATGAGCTTCAATATTCATCCTAGAAATTTAAATTTAACAATACTGATTGTCAGCAAATTGCAGCTTTGTTTAAATAAAACCCGTAGAAACAGGAATCAGTCTAAGCTGTATGGTGCAGGGGGCTGAGCAGCTTTGTGAAAATGATCGTCTGAAAGAGCAAACTTTGAAAATGAGCCAGCTGAGGAGGACCAGTGTGTGCCAGCGAGTCTCGTGTCATCAGCATCAATAGCCAATGTGAAGACCTTCAAACATCCCCGCCGGATGGCTTCTGACCTTTCCCCAGGGATCGCCATGGTGACAGTGTGTGTGTGCCATACTCTCACACACTGGGAATTTGAAGTTAGCTCTATTATCTACATGTAAGATCTACGATGGCCTTTATTTGAGACAAAATATTCATACAAAATAAAGAACACTGTATGCAAATGGAATATGTCGGACAACATTAATTGCGTGCTATATAAATCTCCAGTTGCACGGGCTTGTTAATGTGAATATACATAACGTTTTTATGATATCAAGTCATGTGTGGCTTTATATTCTTCTGAGTCAAAGTCATGCATACAGTTGTATTTTAGCATTTTAAGATTGCTTACCTTCATAACAACGGGCAGGAGCCGGGCATGTGGCGGTGGATGGTTAGCAACTTTACCCCTACGCTACGGGGGGGCTCAGACATGCATGGTTTTTATTACAACATCTCAACAACTATTGAATATATTGTCATTAAATTTGATACAATAATCATGTTGCATTCAGGATGAATTGTATAAACGTTGGTGATCCTCTGGCTTCAAAACAGTAGCCAGTTCAGTTTATACAGTCTATGGTTCAGATAGAACGCTAAGCCAATCTAAGAGTTGGTAAGAGGGCGTTACAAGCTCATTCGGCCCGGGCGGTGAAACTGACACAGAGAAGCGTAAGTGCCAGGCGCCATGCCCGTGCCTGGAAAGGGAAGCCAACGCGGAAGCACATTTAACCTGCATTCTGTCTCACTTCCAAAAGGGGGCGACTCCACTGGCTCCAAAAAGGAGTCTGTTTCCATAGTTCATGGGGAATTTACTACTTCTGCCTCAATAAACAGTTTGTGAATTCTTAAGTGAGGGCAAAATGAAAGTAGACTGTACAGTTTAACCACAGCGTTGCTGTCTTCCTGAAGGACTATTTAATCTAGCTCATGCTGGAGGCGTTACGTTAAGCTGAACCTTCAACGTAAACAAAGATATTGCAGGCGCCTTAAACACAGATATTACAGCCTAGTTCAGCCCATATCTCTCTCTCTCTCTCTCTCTCTCTGGGAAACATGCTTGGAAAGTGTGGCAGGCCCAGCGACCTCTGAAAGGAGACACTGCTGAAACCAAACATGTCCTTATCATGCAACAGCCTAGATTCCCTGAACCTGTAGACAAATAAAGTTGAAGTACTGCTCTGCCTGGAAATGTTATGAGGACACTGACCTGAATGACTCCTGGGGTACCACTATCTCAACTTACATAATAACACCTTTATTTCTAAAGCACCTGTAAAAACAAAGTTGACAAAGTGCTTTGACAGAGAAGCGAGGCATACATATCACGAGTTCATCAGCTAGAAATTCCACCGCAGATGGACTCGCTTCAACTCAACCTTCCCTCTTTAGCGTTTAGCTTAGCGCTCCGCCATTAAAAACCATACACCATCATCCTCCCCAGCTCCGCCCTTTTGTTCAAATATGGTCACTTTTGGCTCCAAAACACCAAGACGGTGACTCCAATGCTACAGCCATGTTTTATATATGGTACCTACAGATTGACAGATCTTTTAACTTCATGGTTTAGGATAATAACCAATGGTCCCGCGGTCAGATTGGTGTGAAGCTTTATTTCTATTCTTAGTATTGTTAAATTGTCTATCCTCATTGCTTACTTCAACTATGTCATTTAGTATAAAAAATGATGTTATGTCAGGTTATTTTCCATTATTCAGATAGTATTCATTTAGTCTTTGTCACAACATGAGTGCTCTGGACAACATTAATATGTCTACAGATAATCTGTCTATACCTCTGTTATATCTGTTCCTTCAGCCAACGATCACACAGTGACATGCTGTCTTTGAGTGTGTACAGTGCTGTGCTGTGTGTGGATGTATTGTTGTGACGTACGTTGCTCGGACACACAGATGTGTTGTGAATGACATGTTCTCTTGTTGTGTGTGTGTGCGGGCTGATTCGCAGTCACAGTGAGTCAGCTCTGGTGCTTCAGCTGGCGTTGAGAAAACAGACACAGATGCCTGGTGTGGAGGCTGAACGTTGGACTCCTCCTCCGCCTGGACCTGTTTATTTGTCATCCCACAATGCACTGGAAAATAAGAGACATGAGGGAGGAGGTGGGGTTGTTTAGAAGAACAACAGCAGGGATCCTTCAGCCAAATGGACGTGTTGACTCTGGGATGTTTCCTCATCACTCGCTGTAATAAGAATAAATAAAAAGGGACTTGATTCAGCAAACAATCAAACCCTGCCTCTTTAATCGGACAACTATTCCAGATCGGGATGTCTGGGGACAGCATCTTACTCTCTATTGTACTGTGAATGGTAGTCAGTTTAGAGGGAACTGTGTTCCTGAACACTCCCTGGTGGGATTGTTAGGTTTGTATGGAGTTCAGCCCTCTGTATGTGATCTTTGCTCTTGTTTATAATCATAAAAGCCACAAGATTCAATTTGCACTCATTTAGGCCTTAGAATAAAACACCCATCTGACATTCATGATTTGTATTTTGTTGTAATTTATTTAAAATAACAAGGCTGGACTCTAAATACCTAGTGATCCCAACCATCACAGCCAAATCTCCTCTGCTGTAATTGACCAAAATCCAAGCAAACAAAGCAATAACGGGCAGCTTGTGGAAAAAGTCCCAGAGCAGTGTCAACTTCCGTTTTGACTGTGTGAGACTGAGCCC
This sequence comes from Etheostoma cragini, assembly GCF_013103735.1. Lineage (NCBI taxonomy): Eukaryota > Metazoa > Chordata > Actinopteri > Perciformes > Percidae > Etheostoma > Etheostoma cragini. The sequence continues at coordinate 431,354 of NC_048420.1, read as the reverse complement.
CCAAAGGAAATGTGTGTATTAATAACTCGGGTTCCTCATCATTATCACCCCGGTGAAAACAAGAGCAGCAACAGCGTCATGAAAATAAGCCCTTCAGGATGATTCATTCACACACCGAGTGTGGAACAAAGCCAGCAACGGCGCGCAAGGGGGATTTCTCAACGTTGTTGATATGTTTGAAAGAAAGAATTTCGAAAAGGACTGTTATCCCCCTTCCCACCAAACTTAGGGTATATAAGTAGGTTTTCCACGTTCGATTCCTTACCTTTCCATTATTTCTATTTCCCCGGCAGATCAAGTTCCATGTCACAGACACACCAGAAATCAGGAACTAAAAAGTAAACACAGCATGGATGTGTGTGACCATATTAGGGTTGTAACTATTTTTATTTTTGTTTATTTGCTTCTTATTCAGTCTCTCTTTGAAACTCGCTGTAGACTAATTTGGAACGTTGTCCAAGCGCTGCTTTGGGGGATAAGAAAGAAATTTGAGGCAGAGATGACAGAAGTTACCGACGAAGGCAGCGGGCGTCCTGGGACTGGCCGGAAAGGAACAGCGTGTGAACATGGGCGCCATGTTTCCATCCCTGCCGATCGGAGATGGGCCAGTTAAGACCTGTGAAAACTGCACTCATTTGTTCCGAACAGTAATGCAGACTGTAACGTTTCACATTTCAGGCCCTGTGTATAGTAAATACAGGCTGCTTTAGCTTTATGTGGTCATTTTTGGCAGAAACCTGTACAAATATTAATGTTCATGCTCTGAAGAATGTTGAGCGTCCAGAGGCATTTGGAGGGCTGCAGCTGTGCTCACAGCACCCCAGTTAATATGTAATCTGTTAATATAAGTTAGTGCTTCAGCTGCCACACCTTTAGTCAGGCCATTTCCAACACAACACCAAATGTGCAGCAAGTGAAATTCTCATACCATAAGATGTCAACTGTCTTTGGTCAATGCTAGTTAGCTTATTACCCCTCAATATACTGTCCACTACCGGTCAAGTTGGGGTCACTTACAAATATCCATTCCACTCCATCATAGACAGACTACCAGCTGACCTGGGCGACGCAGGTGGCTTCCTGGTGTAGTTTGCATATTCTCTCCGTGTTTGTGAAGGTTTCCTTTGGGTGCTCCCAATTTCTTCTCATGATACAAACAAATACAGGTCCAATTAAATGCAGACTGTAAAGTTCCCAGGTTGAATAGATCAGGTTTCCCTACCTGTCACCCAATGCATGCTGGGGCGGCTCCTTGAAATACGATCCTTGTCCGTAAGTTTAGAAAACAGAATCAGATAAACACTCTTTTTGGATTTGTTCATTTAATGGAACAAATAATAAATGTAATTAGTTGGGCTTAATTTTGTGTAATGGTTATTAATGTATTGTAGTGATTTTCTCTCAGGTCCAATGACAGGGATTGCTTTGTTATGTTTGTTGAAAATATTGAAAAAGTTCCAACATTTGGCACAAAAAGGACCCCCACTACACAAAAAGTATGAGGCCCAGCGCCATCTGATCCAACAAGGCGTTTAGAAGCCTGGGAACTCCATCCTGGAGGAGAGAGTGTAAAGTCGCGGCTCTAATGTCGTCTAAACATGCAGACACCGACACTAAGTCGTGTAATCCATGCTCTCAAACTACAGTAATGATGGTCGGATGTTATGAATCTGGAAGGATAATTCATTATTTATCTATCATTCCATAACAAGTCACCACCTCATTTTGGTTTGAATGCATAAAGTGCCGTGCTACATGCGTTGGCCACGGTGTTGGTGGTAAACACTCACGGCAATAAAAGTCACTGGATTGAACTGTGAGCCAGGGAGCGTCTCAGGCTGCTTGGCATGTAGCACCAAGCTGAGGCGTGGACACCGGGGGCGGGGGGTGGGGGGAGGGGAGCACAGCTCAAACTATCTGTGCCCTGCTGAAGCACACAGTAAAAAAGAGGAAGCCGAGGGAAGGCAAACAAAGACGCAGCCCAACGGCTCTCTCACCACATTGCCAGGAAACTGGGTTGTGTTGTAGATCGAGGGGGGAGGGGAGCCGAGGAGGAGTGGAGCAGCAGAAGGAGGGGGGAAAGGGAGAAGGAGACCAAAACCCAGCAGGTGTGCTGCGGCAGCATGTAATGTGTCAGCATGGCTCTGTGCCAAACACACCAGAGCCTCTGCACAAATAAAAAGCACGCAGTGAACTCCCAACAAGGTTCCAGTGATGTTGATTTATGTTTCGCCTCGCCGAGCGGAGCTGTTCATTCGCTCGGCCCTAAGCCTTGGCAGAGTCCCTGCATCTAATGTCATTTGCTGCCATCCAAATTCTACACTCGCTCATATAAATGATCAAACATTTGTCAGTGTGACAACTGGTTAAACTCAGGTCGCCACGATCAGCTTGTGGGGGAAATGGGTCCAAAATGCTACTCTAAAACAATTTCAATTCTAGTTTCACTTCATCTTGCTGGGTTACTGTTTGGAGCCGGGCTGCCCAGTCCCCTGTCAAACCGGTTACATCACATTAGGAACAAGCACTGACAACAATGCAACAAAGAAAATGGCACCACAATATATAAAAAGTAGTAGTTTTCTTTATTAAAGAGATTTTGAAATGTGAGAACAATCTTGCCCTGCTGTACCTTGTCCATAAGTAACAAAAACAAATACTAATAGAAAAGCCACGGGGGGGGATCACAAAGGTGAAACTACAGGGTTGCACAGCGCAAAGCTACTACTTAGCGTTCTGCTTGTCGTTTGTCCGTTTGTAGTCCAAGTACATTTGACCAATCCAGTTTGAGCGAGCTTCTGTTGCATACCTAGGTAAACTGTCTGTAACGACCGAAATGCAATCTCGGTTCCCATTGGCTATTGGCTGACAGAAATGTTGTCTGGACCTAAAACACCTACAAAAGGTATCAACACAGATTGGAACATTGACCACCTCATGGAAGAGGAAGTCCGCCCCGATATCTGCTGGCTACACCGCGACGCCAGAAATATTAGCCTTTGCCCCCAGGAGCTAAAACGTCATCGTCAGACATATTCAAATGTAGCTACTTTTACACCGATAAAAGGTATTCTGGAAACAGCTTTTAAAACAGCATTTTTGGGACTACGTTTTTGGGGCATTGGGGGGCTGAACCTGGGAAGTAAATCCACAAATAGACAGTTTGGGTAATAACTTGTTGTTGTCTCTTGTTCATAAGTTGAGCTAACCTGGTGCTTTCATCACTACTGTGCAACTTGTGCCTCAGCATTTAACAGTGTGATTATTACAGATAGGAATAATGGAAAAAACTGTATTAAATTCAAATAAGACAGCAATAAAAATTAAAGACAAGTGTTCCTGTGAGCCAGATCTCAGGCCTCTGCTTCTCTAACAGACGCCATAACTTATCATTCACCATGAACGTGAAGTTATTTGCAACAACAATGGAGCCGTCACGTGGGTGTAGTGCTGCTGTTGCAGAGGTGCCTGTTTTTCCCTTGGACAAGCCTCCCTCCCCTCCCCTCCCCTCCCCTCCCTTCAGTCTTCCCCTGTGCTCCCTCCTCCCCCGTCCACGTGCTCTCGCTCATCCTGATGGGTATGAGCAGGGCTACTTCAAACACGTGCTCTGTGCCACCCTGCCCCCCTCTTCCCACCTCTCTCACTGTCAGCCTCTTTCCTTTGTTCAGCCCATCTTGCTCTGTGTTGTGTGATTTACTCAAGCCTGGGAGACATGTGATCACTCTGCTGGATACCAAGAACTCCAGGCAGCCAGTGTTTTTGGAAGAGGAGGAGGAGGAACAAGGAAAACAATCGGACACAACCGGCCGACTATCAGGACATTCTGTGTGACCTGAGCACATGTAGGCTCTGCCAAAGGACACTGGTTACACTTAAGATGAATCGCTTTCAAATGAAATACTCGAGTACACTACATAGAGTACACGCTACCACAATTCTCTCGGCATTGAAAAGGTGCCACTGTTGATACCACTGCAAGAAGCAACGTAGCACCGTTGTGGACATAGACTAATATAAAGATGTCCAAACACATGCAAGGGTCATGTCATGTACAAGTGTTTTATTATGGGTGTGAAATGTGTTATGCTATACCAACAGGTGTTTCTATTATTTAGTCTACCCCGTTTTTATCAATGAGGCTAGGCTAGCTAACAGAAACACCTCTCTGTATCATTGAATATACACTAACTTATAAAGTAACTGTTTCTTTACTGTGAGTGATCAATACGACATACTCACCTGCACATTGCAAACCCAATCAAACTACAACTTTATTAGCATGGAAGACCAGACCCAATTCCAAAAAGATTAAGGGTCTGGCATTGAGTAATGAAAGTTTTGCCAAGCGTGCATTTAAAAATCTCACTGCACGCAACTGGATAACACTACAACCAATCACACCAACACACAGGGTAACGCATGCAGGAGAGCAGTGTACATACGCAGCACACTCCAAACCAAAGCAGATGTCAAGTGCACACTGAAATCTATGGAATACACTAAACACACAAAAATAACAGAAGAGATGGATTACACTAAACACATTAATATATACCAGAAGAGAATGAGACTCATCAAGGGCAGCTACCCTTGGTGACGGGATTCCCCTCAAGGCCCAATGGTTTTAACCTGCTGTTAAAACTATTCCCAAAGCCAAGAACCTTGTCTGACTATGGCTAGATAACATGTTGATGGTATTTATACAATTTGTGCAACTGCAACAGAGCATTTCCCTTCGGGGATCAATAAAGCATTTCTGACTCTGATTAACATGTAAATGCTTCCCCGCCAGCTGTTTTAAATAAACTGCTCAAACGCAAATGAAATGGCCTCCTCTATCGGAGCATTTGAGTTGATTCAAAAAGGTTGCTCATGAGCGTTGTATTAAGTATTATTAGTTGTTTTGTTCAGAAGTGTCAGGCCATATTCAAATCATACTCAGAGAATATTGGAGAGATACAGGGACATATTCAGATATTCTTTTCAGATGAGGAATGTTGTAGAAAACGTCTTGGTGAAGGACACCAGCCTCAGGAAGTCCTTATGGGTTTTTGGGGTGGGATGCACTGGCCAGTTTGGATTATTGGAGGGGTTATTGGATTGGATTATTATTGGAGCTTCACCACTCAAATTTAAGAAACTAAATCAATTACATCCTAAACAAACTGAACTTTTTGTGAGCAAATGTTTAAAGTTTGAAGAGGACACGATGAATTACATATAGTCTTAATAATATCCAGGGACTCCTTTAACGAGTAACCACCCAGCAGCGTGTTATTCCCCTCATCACGACTCTTGTTCCCCAGTACGTCCCCGGCCTCGGGCCGAGAGCAGCCGGGACAACGCACAACTTTCCTAACATGACCAAAGTGAAGAGCGAGCAAACAAAATAACAGAGCGGAGAAACAGCATTCCAAGAGTGCTAAGAATAGCAAACTGGACCCTGTGCTCCCGGCACTAAGTTCACAAGTAGTCTTAGGCAACAACAAGCAAAGGGAGTCTAAGTACTTCACCAAAACTGGGTCAGGTCGATATGTGTGCTGAGCTGTGGACTTTGGTAACTGAAGCTCCAGACCAAACAAACAAAAGTTAAAGCCTGGTCAGATTTTAAAATGTTATGGTTAGGCTTATGGGGTAAGGGTTTGTAAGAAGTTATATTTTTATTTTTAATTATAAAGCAGGTCACGGTGCTATATAAATACTGTGAATGTAATAAAATGCTCACAGAGAAACGCATCCAGCCCTCTATCCAGAAACTGTGCCGTACAGTTGGGATTTCACAACTACACTATGTGTAGGTAGGAAGTGCCGCTGCGGAGCCGGCTGCAGTGACGGTGCAGAGACTCACTTAGTACAGATGCAGAAGATCCTAAAACGCTGACCAATCAGGGCAGACTGGGCTTTTTACAGGTGCTAAAACGAAGGGTTTCACAAAGAAGGCGAATACAGGAATATTCAGACAGACAGCACACAAAAAATAATGTGTTTTTTTAACATTAAAGTGTGTAAACATGTTCTAGAAGAAACCCCAAATACAAGCACGAGCCTTAGAATTACCATGATATGAGACCTTTAAATTGCAGCCATAACCCCCCAGCAATGGCTCATTAATCACTGGAAATTACATTTTAATACATGTAGAAATTGCTTACATTATGTAGTGATCTGCAAGTAAAACTGCTTCTGGCAGTAATTGCGTTGGCATTTTGAGAAATTGCTGCTAAACGTGAAAGATAAGCTAGATACAGTAAAAGAAGACGAGATCTTCCGTCTAGCATCTACATTGATTTATCGTCCACACGGGGGGGGGGGGGGGGGGGGGGGGGGGGGGGGGGGGGGGGGGGGGTGACTGCTCTGAGCCTGTGACGAGTCATTCTGGCAGCAGCAGTGTCTCTGCTGACTTTTATTGACTTGCTGAATCTGGAAAACTGCATCCCAAGCACTTTGATTAAAAAAAGGCAAAAGCTAAAAATTGCATGATAGGTCAATCAGTTTTCTTTTCCATACAGTGTCATATGTCATATGGCCACGCACCACCTAATGCTTTGTCCACACCGGACATGAAATGGATCTTTCACCAACGCAGTCAATGCATAGAGAAAATAAATATTGTAGGTTTACTCCTCGATGCAGCGGGTCAGGGTTCGACTCCGACCTGTGGCCCTTTTCTGCATGTCATCCCCCCCCCCTTTATGTCTTCCTCTGTCTTATCAGAACAAACGCTGAAAAGGAATAATCTTAAAAGAAGATGGGTGCAGGTGCATTTGCTAGTTGAATGACGCGGGCGCAGGACAGGAAACTGACAACTGTGTCTGTCTTAAACCATTGAGACATTTGCATCAGGTTTGATGCTGGGTTTGTGTGTGTGCTACGTTAGAAACAAGATAAACCCAAGATAGGAAACAGATTGCTCCTCTATCTAAAGTATTTTACAAAAAGCTGAGATATATTCGTCTCTCTTTGTTTCTGTTACTTTAAGATAAAATAAGGTAGTTGGTTAGAATGACAGGTCCTATTCATACAACTAT
>NC_048420.1:418838-423992 GCF_013103735.1 Etheostoma cragini | reverse complement strand
GGTCCCTAATACTGTATCTGAAGTCTCTTTCCCAAATATCCAGCCTTGGTCCAAAATTCCAGCCACTAGAACCAGTCCCACAATGAGATTTCTTTAGTATGTGCCATTTCTGAGTCTGTAGCTTTTGAGGAGGATAGGGGGAGGGGGGCAAGGTGTAGGCTGGGGTTGTGGCCTTGAACAACTGCCACAATACTTTTTGTTGGACGGGCAAAGCAGGGAAATAGGCGCTAACCTTTCTGGATCTGGAATCTTCCCCTTTTGACCTCATAAGGGGAAGATTCCAGATTGGCCCATCTGAGCTTTCATTTTCTCAAAGGCAGAGCAGGATACCCAGGGCTCAGTTTACACCTAGCACCATTTCTAACCATTGGGGGACCATAGGCAGGCTGGGGGGACTCATATTAATGTTAAAGAACCTCATAAAGTGACATTACCATGCCTTGGGACCTTTAAATACATCAGTCAAGATATATTTTATTGTTCTATTCTATTCTATTATGTAGCAACACAACAGTGACACTTGCTTGGCTATAGTTAGCTGGTGTGTCAACTTGGGTTTTATGATATTTACATGGGATGTTTTTATATTTATATTTTAAAACAAAAGCCTTAGACTGTGGTTGCTTATGTAACGTCATTCTGTGCAAATCTATGGTTTTGCAGTGTGAAAGTTAAATGGAAGACTGGAGTCCCAGTGAACAACAACAACATAGGAGGTTAATCTATGAAAGTATAGTCATATGAATGAGTCAGACACAAGTGTGACCAACGTTTATTAGACAGACGTACATTAAGTCTGTCGTCTAAGGAGACCATGCAGCAGTGTGTCATAGGTCATTAACACAGAGCAGTACGAACAGACACAATGTGCCACTATTACTACACAGTAAAGAAATCCCATCTGAGCAAGTACTTCAGTCTGTATTTTCACTGAAACTGCCAAAAACCCACTTCCTGTTTTCCCTGTTGTGTTAAAGGTCCCCTGGCATGAAAATCTCACTTTATGAATTTTTAACATTAATATGCGTTCCCCCAGCCTTCGTTTAGCAGCCAGCTATTTTGGCCCAGGCTATTTTTGGTAGTTTCTGGAATTTCTGAAAGTAGCATTGCCGCTGCTTGAAATGTTTGAGTTTGCTACAGTTTGGTCTCTCCTTTTGCATCAGATCTGGAAAGTAATGAAGCGAGCTCTTCACCACATGGCGTTCAATGGTCTAACAGTTAATAGGGTTCCCCTATCAAAACACTCACGACTAATAAATATGTTGCGTCGAACGCAGGAGCTTACACATGACACTGCACTTCCTTGGATCCTCAGCTATACGCACACGCCAAGCGGGAGAAAATGGAAGGACAGACAGAAGCGACTCCTTCCATTTTAGTTACATGAGGGAAGAGTTGATAGGATCAGAGCTGATCTTGGCAGGCATGGCTTGTAAAGGTTGTCTAATGGGGGTTAGGGGTTGGTGTGGGGGTGTTGTTGGCCAAATGGAACCGCTGGAGCACAACACAGCTCACACCAAGAGAACCAGGAATCTGAAAGCCGGCCCTCCCCCTCCCATGCAAACACAGACATTAGGAGAGCAACAACACCTCCAGCACACATGCATGAACGCACGTGGTTGCACACACACAGACACTGACTAATAAAACAACTTATGCTCCTGTTTCTACTACCTGGAGCAGCAGGTGGGACACCCCTCCCCACTGGGGATGGCAGGAGGAGGGAAAGGGAAGAAGAGAGGAGAGAGGAGGCCCCCCTCCGTTGTTGGACACTAGCTGTTAGACGGAGAAAGGTTCCTATTGTCATTTGTGTCTTCTGTTGATGTGATGTCTGGAATGCATGTACATTTTCCATTCCAAATCTTTTGATCAGGGTAAAATATGCTATTATTAGCTTGAATCCTGTGTCAGTAGTGGAGGTTTAGTGTCTAAATATTTTATCTCACAGAGCCACTAGTGTAAGTCTGGTTTAAGTGAGCTCAGTAATGGATTTTTAGAGTGTTTTGTAGGGCAGGGTACCGAATTCAACACTTTTTTGGCACAGACCCAATTGCCTCTAAAGTATTGAAAATGTTCTCATCAGTTTATACCCAATGTCACTACCTAAGGAGTACACCTCATTAGTGAGCAGCAAACTTTACCAAGATCTCATAATGCATTTGATTGGATGTTTAACGTCACGTCACAGTGGCAGGCAGCGCCGGATGTTCCAGCGATTATCAGATCAAAGATCTGCTACTGATCTAACATATAATCTGTTTTCTACAAATATCCTATGTGAATATCATGAAACCCAAGTTGACACACCAGCCGTCACTGTTGTGTTGCTACAGAGAAGAATAGAATAAAGGTCCCATGGCATGATAATGTCACTTTTTTTTAGGTTTTTTAACATTAATGAGTCACCCCAGCCACTAAGGTTTATTTAAAAGAGACTTCAGATACAGTATTAGGGACCACTAAGGTCTACATAAAAGAGACTTCAGATACAGTATTAGGGACCACTAAGGTCTATATAAAGAGACTTCAGATACAGTATTAGGGACCACTAAGGTCTATATAAAGAGACTTCAGATACAGTATTAGGGACCACTAAGGTCTATATAAAGAGACTTCAGATACAGTATTAGGGACCACTAAGGTCTATATAAAGAGACTTCAGATACAGTATTAGGGACCACTAAGGTCTATATAAAGAGACTTCAGATACAGTATTAGGGACCACTAAGGTCTAAATAAAAGCATCCATAGAGCACCATGTCATGGGACTTGTAAGAAGCATAGAAAAATGTGGAAACACCTGTAATCTTCTTATTGATCATAAATGTCATACACAGACTGTCTAATGAATATTCCAGTCACACAGCTCAATGACTCGTGAGAGGCAGTTTGAGTCGCCGGAGGACACATAGAAACACAGTTTACTGTACCTAAGAGGCAATTTATTCCAATGACCTTTTTACAAATCTATTTCGCCGCGCTCTCTGTCTGGATGAGGGCAAGTGGCAGAGCGGGGGCTGCAGCTCGCGCATGGTCTGTTGTGATTACCTCGTGTGTGGCTTTGCCCTTCTACTGGCAATAATTGCCTTTTGCAAAAACGGCATTAATCATGTTGTGACAATACATAAAGCCCTTATTGGAATAAGCATTCAAAGTAGAGACAGTGTAAATGGAGCGGGCTGGACTGCGGGGGAAGAACATGGAACAAGAAGCAGTGAGTAATATGAAACCTGGATGTATACTGTGAGGGGGTACAACAAGTGAACGAGTAGGCTTCAGAGAAAGAGATAATTAATGCTGTTGTTGCCTTTGTTCTAGCAGTTGCCATCCAATCTGTCCTACTACCTTTGCAAAGAAGCTGTGTCATTACATAATGACCACAATGATATTCTTTTGATAGAATGTGCTGGCTCAAGGCAGCAAAAGATTAGTATGTAGGACCACTGAGTCATGAGTAATGATCAATAACCAAGAGAAAAACTTGCATTGGTTAACTGTCAGGACACATTTTCCACCTCGCTCGGACCAGCAAGTAACTCTCAGACGAGCAGAGGAGGTCAAATAAGCAGAGTAGTCTGAAGGGTTGTCACATTGTTCCACACAGCCATGTCTGACAGCACCTGACAGCGTCCAGCAAAGCAGTGCAGAGATGACTGATGTGGTGTCCTACAGAATCTAGGAACAGACATGTTACATTACACGTAGAAGCATGCATTTAAAAAGTGTTCAACATTTTGCTAAATAGGCCTTCTTGCTTTCTTACCATGAGCAGCTGGCTAGCTTAGCTTAGCACAAGGACTTGAAACAGGGGGAAACGGCTAGCTACGACTCTGTCCAAAGGCTGATGCTAGAAGGGAGGGTCCGGAGGGTGGGGCAAAGGCATGACCCGCCTCAGGTTGAGTCATTGGCTGGTTAGGGTTTAGTCTTGATCAACGGAAGGTTGAAGACACCCGGCGAGCGCGATGTCAGGCGCTGACCCTCACCTTTCGCTCTCTCTGTGTTGCCGTTCGTATAACCCTTCGCTATGGGAAACAACAACAAACTTTGAGCTACTTTCCAGCTACATGCTAGAAAGGGCAAGTTTTGAAGAGTGGATTATGCAATAAGGCAGGTCTGCTTGGTTGTTTCAGGGATTGTAAAGATTTCCAAAGAACACATTTAGACCATTTCCTCTCTAACTGGGACGTTTTGGGACTACCTGGTGGGGTTGCTGTGGACGAAGAAACAGTTAATTGTGTTTAATCAGGTCTAAAGCTAAAGTATATGGCCCACATTAAAATATTGTGTCAACAGTTAACTTCATTTGTCTTTTTGTGGCAATTTATTTTGCGGGGTGCAAATGTTTCACCAAAACAAGTTCCTGTGTTCGCAGCTTACCGCCACCCAAGACGATTGTGATTAGTTCAAAGAAATGCAAATAAACCCTTTTCTTTTCTCCTATCCTAGAATGTGTTTGCCTTGTAGTTGGACCTTACTCTACAGCGCTGTGAAGATAGGACCGGCAATGCCAGACTAGTTGCGTTTAAGACACGAGGAGTGAGATTGGTTAAGGATCGGGTAAGACTATCAGGTCAGCCAATCAGAGGCAGACTGAAAAACCACAAATTCAAAGTCCAGCTGTATTTGGCAGAACAAACAACATGAGCGTGACCCGAGCACTGCTGACAACAACTCCTCATGGTGAATAATATATTAAAACACACAGCGTTGCCCCAAAAGAGAACAAGCAAAGAACACAATGGTCAAGTGAATCGCGCAATAGAACAAGCCTGGAAGTCTGGCTGACTTTAGGGGCCCAAAAATAGGACACATTCCTCTGCAGCAGAGTGTGTGTGTGTGTGTGTGTGTGTGTGTGTGTATATGTCAACAGGAATACATACCAAGCTCCTGCTGAGGGGGTTTGACTTTCTCCACACAGGGAGGGAGACCAAAACAAAAGGACTGGCTGGTTTGTGCTCGCTCCAGAGCTGGATGGAGGTGGTTTGATTTCATCATGCTGCAAAGAACAAATCATAACGTTTATTACACACGCTTCGGTGGAGTGGACTGTCGCTTTTGCATTGAAAGATTGTTGTGCCTTGTGGTTTTGACCAATGCAAATAAGGTCTATTAACTGGGAAATTCAAACTAAAAATAAATGTCTTGTTTTTCATC
>NC_048420.1:408327-418738 GCF_013103735.1 Etheostoma cragini | reverse complement strand
CTAAAGGAGGAGAACTTTACCTCTACAGTAAAAGGAGGAGAACTTTACCTCTACAGTAAAAGGAGGAGAACTTTACCTATTGTTAGGTTAGCCTATTGTCCTGTTTGTTATTGCATGGCCTCTTGTTTTGAATTTCCCCTTGGGGATCAATAAAGTATCTATCTATCTATCTATCTATCTATCTATCTATCTGTCTATTCTAGTTTGTTCCGGTGTCCAACCGTGGTTCTGTGACTTAAAATCCCCTCGCCCACCATCAACACATTCTCCCCCCCATCTCGTAAAACACGGACCCTTGGTCTTGTGCCTTTGCCTAAACGTGCTTGGTCCCTTTGGACACTGTCAGGGAAAGCTTGTGGGGGGGGCCTATGGTTCCGTCATGGTGTCCGGTTAAGGAAACACGTGGGTGGTGTCCCACTCTCCTGGGTGAAAGTCCTGTATTTGACCCATCCAAATCCCTATGTGGACCATGGGGCACTTTAGTGCTTCTGAATTCAACTTTTGATTTTTGCTTCCAAAAATAACATAGTATTTCTTTAAATCCGTGAGAATGAACTAAGCTAAAAAAAAAAAATAGTTGGTACTATTTAGAAAACCCCCATAAAAATAAAATGCTATCTATATTATTAGTATATGATCATGAGCATTTGTAAATTGTAATTTCTGTAAAAATTACCAAGACATATCTAGAAAGTCCTCTTGGGTAATATCACACCATTCTGTCACTTGTTTTTTGTTTATCGGGAATACTGATGTCATCCAGTTTGTGGTTTTGGGTCCTAGTAGGCTTGTGCAATCCTGTCTTCTACAACAACATAATACTACAGCGAGGCGTATATTTGCCTATACATGTTGAGGGGAGCGTAATTGCTAAATGGATTATGTTCACTGGCAATTGTTTTGTTTTTCGATCCTTGAAGTTGTTTCTTTTATACCTTTTATGGATTTTTGTTGGGACATTCACTTCCACCCGACGAGTATTCAATCTATCTCCCATTCACTACCGTTGAAGGTGACACCTCTGCATGTCTCTGCAGCTATACGCTCACTAATAACACCCTTCTGTCTTAGACTTGCAATGAAGCATCATTGGTGATCAATAAGCCAAGTTGCAGGCTACAACAACACTTTGGTTAAGGCTGTCTCAATATTGTAGTCTCACATAGCCAGGTCTGTCTAGTCCACATAGCATTCTGGGATGGGAGATCAAAACAACCGATTAGGAGGCAGCCCTACAAGGCTATATATTTATACACACACACACACACACAATGCAGATTCACTCAGCTGGTTAAGATAATAGAATGGTGTGACTATATGATGTTCCTGCACTCTAGAAAACCCTTCCCAGCTGCTCTGTAAGAGCGCGTGGATCATCACGGATTACAGAGCCAGGATGAGGGAGGCTGCTGGGGGGAAATGTTCCCGGGACACGCAGAGCGCGGCTCGGCTGAGCGCGGCTCCGCTGCTCCGCTGGATCCGCGGAGGTAGTTAGTGAAGGTTTCTTTGCACAGTGATTAAGGGGGAGGACCAATGGCAACAAAGGAGACGGAGAGGACGGTAGCTCCTCCTCTCTCTCTCCCCCCCCCCTCTCTCCTGTGCTTTATAGATGCATATAATCCCCGAGTTGACCCAGAAAACAAACTACTCCGACTGCCGAGACGCACTAGAGTTTGCATCCGCCGCAGGGCTGCATGTAGCCCGAGCATCAGCTGGAGGAACAAGCCCGGCATTGATCCCACTTCTCCGTACGGACGGACTCGACATTAATCCATCGGGTAGGTGTCGTCTTCTGTTACCCACCAAACAGGTAGAGGGGCTGCACTTTCCCTTTGTACGGCTGATTCTTTAAGATTTGAATAAAAACCCGCTGAGGACATGATCCGAGTCCACCTTGTTACATTGCTTATTGCAGCGTTATTGCCTGCTATATTTGTGGCATCGAATGATGATCCCCGAGGATAAAGCGGGTTTCATGCTTGTGTAATAATGTCAGCAGTTCTTATCCTCCCTCAGACTATCTGTTTCCAAAGTGGCATTTGGCTGAATGGTTCTCCAGATCTGCACCGGAGCTCCACAGATTATTACAGAGCATAATTAGGTAACACAAGGGAAGGATTTGAAGGAGGATTTGGGCTTTTGGGGAAAGTGTCGTCTTGTTTTATCAGCACTAAAAAGGCTTGAATTAGCACAAGCAACCAGGGGCACCAGCAGAGTTCAGTTTGGGGGGATTTGAAAGCCTCCACTCTTTGTTTTTCCCAGACAGAAGGAGACATTTATTCGATTGCTCGCTCCAGCTGGATGTCTTTTCATGATAATCCCATTAGTGGATCAAATATTGCCATCACTGTTAACCAGCCAATCACGTTGACAGCAGAATTCCAGTTTCAGCTTGGACGGGTCTCTGTTTTCTCATGTGGAGGTTGTCTTTTAGTTGATGGTCTTTTGTAATGACTGTGTGAAGACAGGGGCCGTGTGCTGTGTGTGTTTGAGGGGGAGAGGTGTGTGTGGTCTGGACAAGCATTCCCCTGCGTCCTTTTTGGCTGCAAGGGTATTGCTGCCCTCCCTCGTCGGTGAGATGTCCAGCGGGAAGTCTCGGATGGTGTCCTTTTGGGGCTTTGAGATGGACACTTCCGAGGTGGCTGGGGGCGTTCAAATAGAGAGAGAGAAGCTGGAGGAGGAAGGAGAGCTGCAGCAGAGACACGGGGCTTGTTCTCATCATAGTGTTTCAAAGGGGGACTCCAGTAATTCAGCATTGCTCTGCTATGAAATGAAGTGGACCCAAAAGACTCTTTATGGAACCAGAGACTGAGATATCAGGATTTTTAGTCTCAATAAGGGGTCAAAATCCAATAGTAGACTATCCATACAGTTAACGTTACTGATGAATTTGTGGGTCAGCCCAGAGTTGTTAACCATGGTCAAAACAATCACACTAAAAACAACTTTGTGTAATGAATGGTGTCATAATCGTATGTTACCCACCAAGAATTACATTAGCATTAGCATTAGCTAATTGTCAACCAGCACCTTTACTGTAGGCACCAAAGCACCTTTCCTCTTCGTTCCTTCTACAGGTTGGGAGTGGAATTGTCCCTTACGGTTAACATTACCATTATTCTTATTTTTCATTCCGACGAGTTAATGAACCACTGAAATGATTTTGGAAACCTTATTTTAAGTTTAAAAAACCTAGAGCAAAAACCACTGCAGTAGGTGGCTCTGCTATCTGAATCGAACCCTGCATCTATGAGAATAAAGGAGTCCATGGAACAGTGCTGCTGGGTAGCTAACACTAGCTGGCTGGAAATATCACATATGCTCCTTCAATAAACACAAACAGGAGCAAAGGAATTCATTTTATTAATGTGGATTCTCCACTTAGGTCAAGCAGCTTGTATTTTAATGTATAACAATCACAGCCTGGCAGGTGCTGCAGGTCTTTATTATTCTTTCTGAACTCGTATACACAGAGTCCAAAAGCAAATGTTTCAGTCATGTTTTAGGCTGTCTTTTAGGGAAAAATTAGAAGATAATAGTAAATTGTCCCAAAACTTAAAAAAAAAAAAATATATATATATATATATATAAAAATATATTTGATAATGTTTTTTGGCCATAAGTCCGTGTTTTTCTTTCACACTTTCCTGAGCCACAAAAGGCATTCAACAGGCTGAGTAGCACTCCTTGTGAGGAGTTAACTAAACTTCTAATGCAAATTGGTGGATTGCCTCTATAAATTCTGTGTATTTAATTGTGTTTAGGTTGTAATGACAAAGGGTCGTATAAAAGAGCATCTAATCTGATGTGTTATATGTTTCTCAGGGCGATAGAGGCCATGGCTGAACACATGATGATGCCCATGACCCACGGCTTCAGGATGGGCATGAGCGGACCTCCGCAGCACAACGGCCAGCCCGGCATGCGCACTCTGCCCAACGGCCAGGTGATGCACTACGGCAGGAACCCTCAGAACAGCATGGAGGCTGCCATGAGACATAGGCAGAGCATGGTGGGAGCCGGCGGGATGGCCGGCCCTGTGAACGGGGTTCCCATGGCCAACCACCACCACCAGATGATGTCTGGAAACATGATGTACAATGGCCAGGGTCCGCAGCAGCAGCAGCAGCAGCAGCAGCACCACCACCCCATGCACCCCCAGCAGCAGCAGCAGCAGCAGCAGCAGCAGCAGGGTGGACACCCCCAGCAGTATCTCCCTGGTAACCTCACCTCTCAGCAGCTTATGGCCAGTATGCACCTGCAGAAACTCAACACTCAGTATCATGGACACCCGCTGGTCTCAGCCAACGGCCACCATATGCCCAACGGTGCCCAGTATCGGGTGGGTCCGGCCCAGCTCTCAGGCATGCAGCACATCGGCGGCCCTTTGGGACTAAACGGCATGGACATGGATCTGATCGACGAAGAGGTCCTGACTTCACTAGTGCTGGAGCTTGGGTTGGACCGCATTCAGGAGCTGCCCGAGCTCTTCCTGGGACAGAATGAGTTTGACTTCATATCGGACTTTGTGTGCAAACAGCAGCCGAGCACGGTGAGCTGCTGAGCAAAGCGTTTGTCGGGAAGGTTTGGACTGGACACCACCCCCCCACCCCAAAGAATGACTGAGTGGTCACAGTAGCACAGCGAGAGGAGACAATCTCTCTGTTCTGTTTGGGTGTTTCTGTGTATTTGACAGTGTGTAGAATACCTTTACACGGCCTGTGAGTTAATAAAAAAATTGTGAAGAGAGAAAACGCAGCGAAAGCACCGGGTTAACTTACTTTGAGCCGGAGCTGTCGTCTTTGGTCAAATCAAGCATCCTGATGCAGGGGGGCTCTGTCTGTACCCATCTGGTCCTCAGCACATGTGCCTGCATTGTCAAGGCTTTAGGATGATTGTAAACTTAACAAACAATGGGGGAAGGCCTGGGAAGACTATCCATCTGGGTCTGCTTGATCCTGTGGCATCCCAAAATCTTTCTAAGTAGCAGGCGTTTTACAAATTTATAAAAGGTAGTCCTCCGAATTTGTTCATACAAGGATGAAGGGATTAAGAACACGTGGTTTTCTTTCTGACATGCATTTTGAAGGCTGGCTCTTCAAAACTGAGTTCCTACATCAACAAAAAAAAGTACACATTTCTTTGAAGAGCAGGAGAGCAAGGTTGTGCAGCATTCCTGGGTGACGTGATGGGGGGAGATGTGCTACATTGATTCTTCAGCTTTCAGCGTCATTATCCTGACTCCCATTTAAATCTGCAGTCATTAAATGAATCACACCTGTTCCCCCTCTAGTTAACTAGTAAGTTTGCTTAGAGTGTCGGCTTAAACAAAGCATTTACCCATAGTCACTAGTAAATGACTTGAAGGTCTCTGTACTCCGAGAGAACACATTTTGGGTTACTGCTTCGTAGAGCTGCTTATGGAGGGAGAAACACTAGTACCTATGAGAAACGCCATAACTGTGGCCTCCAAGGAAAGCCAAACAACAGAAAAAAACGCCGTCAGAGGGTGAAGACCTGAGGTGGGATTTTTTTCTAACACAGGGTTAGTTTAAATAAAGAAAGAAGTGCGTGATTGCAGAATTTGCATCCGTGGGTTGTTAGTGTGTGTCTGTGTGTGGTCAGTGCAGTGAGGCATTTAAAACCCATTGAATGGCCTCCTCCTCCCTACCAACCACGGCCTTGTGTGCTGAACACGATTGGAGGCTGAGCGGGGGGGGGAGAGGGGTGAGAGATTTGGATGTGTGGACACAGCACTCCCTGGCAGCACTTAGTTTAATCATTATTTAAATCTGCTACCTGTGGCATTGATTTCACTCGGCAGGAGGAGCGAGGAGCACAAAGCTTGCAAAGTTGTTGTTTTTGCCATAGATCAGCTTACTCTGCTACTTTTCTTCTGATTAGATTTAAATGACGTGTTCTCACACGCTAGTCTTAATTGAGGTCGGCTTGCACATTCTCCAATGACTCAATAATGATAAAAAACGGATATGCTCCGTGGTGTTTGTTTTCTTTTTTTTGCGCAGCTGGTAATTAGGTTTGTGCGAGGCTGCTGCTGGGCCGCTGCAGGCTGGTTGGGAGAGAACTTCCTGCACTCGTAATGCTATTTGTGGAGCTGTCATGAGGGGGTCAGGGCTGGGCGAGTGCACTGTGTTAATCTGTTCCAGTACAACGGTGCCGCTGTCCCTGACTGTCTCTCTGGAGAGCTGCCACCTCCCAAGCTCTCCACTCCAACAACGGGCATTGGAACCCTGCTGGAAAAGGCAGACATTTTGCCATCCGGCTCACGCTCTGTTTCCCTTCTTGCCTGGCAAACTGCAGCCGGACAACGCTTCTGGCCTCTTATTACCGCTATATCAATAAGCGCAGCCTTCTTGTGTATTGTATCTTTGTACTGTAGACTAGAGGTGAAGTTGATCCAGACACATTTAAGGTACTTTTCCAAGAAACATTGTCAGATGTAAATGTAAATCAGTGGCTGATTTTGATGTGTTGACAAGAGATTATATTCTGCTTTTCTTTTTTTTAACCAACGAGTGTGTAGATACAGTACGAGTACACCGTTGGTTTCTGGGTGCGGGGCCTGAAGCTTTAAGACCAAGTAGACTGCATGTCAAAGCAAACGCTTTCCCACAAAGCAGCTGAGAATGTACAGTCCAACACATTGTGGGAACTTGTCTTCAGATGGTAGATAAACGTGTGAGATTGTACTCCTTGTTCCAAATTACACATCACTCACTATTCAACACCCCCTCCCCCACCCCCACCCCTACTTCTTTCCCCCTTCCCCCAAAGCTTTTGTAATGTTATTGATTCTATTTTGAGAAAATGTATTTATTTTCAAATAAAATATTTATTTAAAGAAACCTTTCCGTTGTTCGTCCAGTGATTAGCCCGTCATCCAGCGCACAGCCCGAGACGTTGCAGCGTTGTGGTCGAGACGCCGACCCAGTCAGGTCTCGAGTCCTTAGGGTTCCAGTCCGAGTCACCAAAGAAGAGTCCGAGTCGAGTCCGGTTCGAGTCAGCATTACCTGAGCTTGTGTCTGAGTCGAGTGACGAGTCCAAAGACTAGCAACTCAAGTCCGAGTTCAGGACTCAAGTACTTTATCCCCGCATAATACACATACAAGTAGTCAGAAACTTCATCTAACTGTCGAGTCCTATCACATCAATGCTCCTGTCCGATTTCAGAAATCCTCGGGTTTACAGAGAATGGCGACTCGAGTCCTCCATGTCCGGACTTGATACATGGATAGTACTTTAATGTTGCTATAATGTAGCAGTCTGGACCACCGAGGCCTTGAGATGATGTCCAGTCATCCTATTCTAGTTGTGTTCTCTTGTTTCTCCGAGACAGCCAAAAGGAGAGATGAGCAAACACAAGAGCAAAGTACAAACTTGTTATCCTGAACGGTCGTGAGTCAGCAGTCTGTCAACACAACACTGGACCCACAAACATGTTTTCAACTTCGTTGTGTGTATTATAAATAGAATATTTGACCTTTGAAAAACATGGCATAGTGACAGCAGTGAAGTCATGTGCTGATTAGTTATGAATAACAGCGGCTGTATTCTAATTTTTATCTTAATATTTACTGTGATGAAACACATGTACAATATCTGCCTACTGTCTTGTTTTTTCAAGTACTCTACAAATGTTGAGGTACTTTTACTATACTTAAGTCTTTTCTTTCCATGTCACTTTCTGCTGCTACTCCGCTACATTTCAGAGAGAAATATTCTACTATTTACTCCTCTACATTCATCTGACAGCTTTAGTTACTAGTTACTTTAGTCACTAGTAACTTTTCACATGAAGATTTCTGCACACAGAACACATGTAGATTATAAATCTGATGTTTATTATAAAGTAACCTAGCAACAATATAAAAGTGGAGCTCAGCTGATGAGACCAGAAACACACAGCTGGTTGCATCCTTCACTCTTTCTACAACGGGAGGATTTTTGTCCTTTTACTTTTAAAACTTGGAAGTCCATTTCCTATCATTACTTCATTTTACTTAAGTAACATTTCCAATGCACGACTTTTACTTGTAACAGAGTATTTTCATAGTGTGGGATTAGTACTTGTACTCAGGTAAAGGCTCTGAATACTTCTTCCACCGCTGCCAGCTAGGAGTTTAGTTTTACCATTAGAAGAACATTTCTGTGGGGATTTATTGGGGTAAATATGAAAGCGGTCTCATTAAAATTCTAATTAGCTGTGCAGTAAAGTCACATTAAGGAGACCTGAAATACTCACGCTGCTCTACATGACGTGAGTCAAGGCAGCATTTTGTCCTTGAGCAGTTTTTAATGGAGGTTTTTTTAAACTGAGTCTGGGACATAGACAATCAGGAGAGCAAACCTGCAGCAGAGCACGGTGGCAAACATTGGTGTGTGTGAGTGTGTGTGTGTGTGGGGGGGGCACTTTAGATGGCTAAGCCATAACCAAAAGGCTGTGTCTCTCTCCCCCCCCACAACATTGACTTCACTGGTCTCCGTCCAGAACAACAGGGTCAGTTGGTCCATTTCTTTAACTGTCTATGACTTCACTGGTCTCCGTCCAGAACAACAGGGTCTGTTGGTCCATTTCTTTAACTGTCTATGACTTCACTGGTCTCCATCCAGAACAACAGGGTCTGTTGGTCCATTTCTTTAACTGTCTATGACTTCAATGGTCTCTGTCCAGAACAACAGGGTCTGTTGGTCCATTTCTTTAACTGTCTATGACTTCACTGGTCTCCGTCCAGAACAACAGGGTCTGTTGGTCCATTTCTTTAACTGTCTATGTTCCTAGGGGCTGCTCTGGTGTCTCACACCTGTTTCCTGCTGTGAGGAGAATGCACCACTTACTGTAACAACACTTGCGACTTCGGTGCAGCTTGCAGTGCAGCTTACTAGAGCCCCTTTCTCAAATGCACTGCAACCCTGAAACTATTCAGACATTACCTAACATACTGTATATGAATCAGTTGGAACGGACATCAAACACTCCCTTATGCAGTCTGGGCAATGTCTCATTGAGCCCAAAGTGTGAGAATTCACAATTGATGACGTTACTATCAACTCAAGCGTAACCAGAAGAAGAAAAACACTCAAGAGTGAAGAAGAAGGGTCATTTACATAAAGATGGCAACGGAACGGTCAAATTAAGTATTCCCAGTAAAGGAGAATGCGTCTGACACAGGATATCTCCTGTTGTGTGCAACGTGTTTGAAACAGAAGTTCACATGTGAATTAGGCTTAAGATAAATAAAAAGAGTTTTGGTATTAAGCCGACTGTTTTCTGAACAATGGCCATTGGAGCCAAGAGTAACCATTTTGGAGTGATGGCAAATGATAACATAGTGGAATACCATGCAGGGTGGGACTAATTTCAGCCCTGATATTTCATGCTTTAGACTGGTCCACTTTACTTGATGACTGACTAAAATAAAACATAGTAGTTAAAACGGTAGTATCTACGTCTGCAATAGTATACTATTCTTTACAGCCTTGTAATTCAGTGTTTTCTGGTAACATATCACCATTTCCAAAAGTGTTGCTTCATTTTTACAGCACAATGATGTTCAACAGTAACAAAAACAATTTTTTATATAGATCAGGTCTACACCGTACTCTTCATTAAAGCAACCCCGGAGAACTTTTTGTAACTTAAAATAATGTTTCCAAAATGGTTTCAGTGGTTCATCAACTTGGATTTGTTTACAACAAATACTATTGTCGTACCATGACAGTATATGATGTTTTGTGTACTTGTGTCTTTGAGCATCAATTAACTTTTTTTTTTTTAAAAGGACAGCCATAAAGAATTATACATATATCATATATATTGTAAATGATATAACAGATACATATCAATTCCAATCGCGTCTGTTATAGTGCAGATCAACAGCGCATTCGTTTTTAAAGAGGAACAGAGAACCGCGATGTGAAAGATGATTTTCCCGTCCTTCCTACAGGATTCGGCAAAAGCTCACCATATGTCACATACTCCGTTGCTCGGATTGGTTGGAGGTCAGTCCAGTTGAGAGCAGAGGAACTTTCTTTCCAATTTTCTGCACCCAATGGAGCAGAATCAGACTCATATTCTGACTGGACTCCTACTATGACCACGTCAGGCTAGGGAATTGGGAACACCCAAAGGAAAATCTACACAAACAGAGAGAGAATATGCAAACTACATCAGAAAGACACTACAAAGTGGACACATTATATAATTTGCTTCCTACTGGCACAGTTTGTGAAGCTTGGCCCATTGTATGCAGAAACCAAGTCCAAGTTCAGCCATTAGAATATGCATATGCTATAATGAGGGATGATAGGTAACTAGTGGCGTTTTTCCACTGCTGGTAACAGCTTGCCTCGGCTCGCCTCGGCCCGCCTCGGCTCGCCTCGGCCCATTATA
>NC_048420.1:393134-408227 GCF_013103735.1 Etheostoma cragini | reverse complement strand
AGTAGATACCACGCAGTGGAAAACCGCCATAAGAGTAATGAAAGACAGTTGACTTTTTTACATCTTATGGGATGAGTATTTCACTTGCTGCACATTTTGGGTTTAAAAGAAAAGGAAAGAACAAATACCGTCTTATGCTAAAACAAGTCCTGGTTAGCCTATCTGGAGCTGATGCTATAACAGTGTATGTTGAGTATGACAAGCTGACTGCAATGCCAGTTACACAACACTTAACACCAAAGTTAGCCAACATGAGGTATGCCCACAAGCTGCTGTTCAAACCAGACCAAGAAGGCTGGAAACCTAGTAGGTGTGCAATTAGGTAATGGTGCGTTTAGCTGCTTATTAATTCATTTGTTCAAGGAACGATGAGTTATTTCTTGTGTAGAAAACTGAATTGCGTTAAATGTGTGTCACACACACAGATGGATGACACCAGTCTCATCTTGTTTCTGCTGTGGCCTGTAAGAGCTCCACAAATCTGTACAAACTTAAGTTTGAGCACGAGCCCAAGATAAGCTAATCTGCCCTAAATATAAACAGGAAACTGTAGCATTGGGCCTTCCTAAAGCCAGCAGGGAGGTTGATATCCAGTCTGGCCCTTCTTGCTGTAAGCATACCTAACATGAGAGCCTGCTGGGTCTCAAATGCTAGCTCAAGGACCCACTCAGGGCAGCCCAGGAAATCAAGAGCACAGTCACGGCTGACTTTTTTTCTCCAATTATTAGGTTAACCAAAAATTTGTGACTCCAAGCCCAGTCCATATCGATGAAAAAACTGAATCCTTTTCAGATGTTTTTCAAAAAATGCACAACCTGGAACTGTATGAGCTCACTTATTCCTTATCTACATTATCTGACATGACATGTCATTCAGCTGACGCTTTTTTTTCAAAGAGACTTCCAATTAAGTGCTTTAAATCCCATAACCCTTCCCATTCTCCTCTGTGCCTCCTAAGCTCTGGTTTCCACCAACTGTGGATCAGCTCCATGCTCCGCCGTCCTTCAACAGCCACCAGGTCCGGATTTGTTGCAGAACGGCGGCGGCCATGACTGACAGCTTAAGTCACGAGGACCCATGAGATCTCGCGAGATCACGTATAATTGCACGATTTAACAGGATGTAGTTTCAATAAACAGAACCCCAAAACCTCTGCCGTGTTGACTTCAGGCCTGTCTCCGCCCATCATGACATTTTCATGGTGTAGTACACACACTGACTTCACTGGAAACCTAACGACTCCGCCGCCGTTCCGAGCGGATCTGCAGCCGTTCCAAAGTTGGTTGAAATCAGGGGTTAGGCTATCTCCAATGTGTTTTGACATGTTTATGATATGTCCTATTTTTCTGGGTTAATGAATCATTAAATTGTTTTAATGTTATGAAATATTGAACTCAGTAGCTCAGTTCTTGGGGACTAGGCTTGGGAACCGGAGGGTGGCTGGTTTAAGTCCCTGTGCGGACCGAGTATGGAGTGTGGACTGGTAGCTAGGTCCCAGCTCGCCTCTAGGGCACCGATGAGAGGCCCTTGAGCCGGGCATCCAACCCCAAACTACTCTTAACCTATTACGGCTGACCCTGCACAGTGTCCCGTCTGAACCCCTGCGTGTGTGTGGGGTAGTATCTAGGAGGGACATGCAGAGAGACCATTTCAACTGCCTTGTTTGAAAAAGAAATGTTGATTTAAATGTTTTCTCTTTAAACTGGTCCCACTGTTTACACCATGATGTAAAAGAGAAATCTCCAAACCTTTCTGTGGACAGTGTACACAGCCATATGTCCCCTGACCGGGTTTTCTAAAATATCAATCTGTCCCTTTCTGTCTTCTGAACAAACTGGTTTACTTCAAACAGAACACTGTCAACTGCTTCTGTGTTTGAAACCATCTATAGCTCCAATCTCTTTGTTATGTCTGCCAGCCAAGACTAATCCAGGACACAGAGCGGGCCTGGCGCTGCCAAGTCCACCTGGTGGGCCGGCGGGGTGGCTCTGCGGGCCACATCTGCTCTGACATGGTAATACTTTAAAGCAGACAGACCCACAACACAAGATGCCGATAACGGCTGGGCACAGCAGAGTCTGTTTTAATAAATGCTTTTTTAAATGTGAGAATAGGATCTGTGAGTCATAAAAGTCCGAGTGATTTAAGGATAACGTCTCATAGATAACTTACACACCCGTCAGTCTGGCCTCTGCAGCAATGAGAAGCACACAGAGACAAGCCCGGGCGTGTCCAGCATTACCGTGTATTACTTGTTTGCTTGTGTAGTAAGGAAGAATACACCAACATACAATTGAAGTATTATGTGAATTTCCCCACTGTGGAATTAATGAAGGATTCTGAATTTTTGAAAGCAGTGTTACTATAAGTATCATTTTTTTAAGATTCTTTTTTGGGGTTTTATTTTTAAATTGTTAGATAGTGATAGACAGGAAAGGGGGAAGTAGAGAGGGGATGACATGGAGTGTAGGGCAGCCTATTGAGTGTGAAAGTTTATTGTGATCCACGGGGTCAGTAGTTACTAGTGGTGTGTGTTACTGCAATACTTGGTATGGATCTGATACCAAGTACACACATTGCCGATACTGATACAATAAAGATACTTTTTAATCATAAAGGTGAATTAATCTTCAAATTTCAAAATCTGGATGAATTCTTAAGACCTTAAGGGCCCCGTCTTGCACCCAGCGAGCCTGATGCAAGTGTCTTTGATGGTTTAAGACCGACGCAGGTATCAATATCCCGCGCCCACAGTGTTTAAATAGCAAATGCACCTGCACCCATCCATGCTGTTCTTGCGGGGAGGGGTGTTCAGGTGCATTCTGGGGGTGCTGGTCCTACAGGGTGTTGCACACTGGGAGTATTGCTTTCTTGCAACTGCAGAAAGTGATCGCACCATTGGCCAACAAAAACCTCTAAAGTCAATAGCGCAGCATTTCACTGTTATTTTAACGGAGAATTAGTACCATGCTGCTAGGCTCCTGCACAGAAGCTTGTTACACACACAGGGAAGCCCAGTAGCACACACACATGCAAAAGATTACATATAAAAATATTAGTGAGTAAATCCCCCATCATAACAGCAATATTCCAAGGACCAAACTTGCCTGGCGGTTAAAGGGAACGGGAGAGGACCTCTGATTGGTCGATTGCATGTTCCGCCCAGAACACACATCTGATTAATGAAGACACTAAGGACAACCCTTTAGGGCCAGGCGTCCGGTGCACCGACCCTTTTTTCCAGCGTCAAACTAGCAAAAGAGGATTTGGACACGCCCTAAACACACCTGCGCCAGGCGCTTCACACCGTGTGATTAGAGCGTTAAAATAGGGTCCGCAGAGTTTTTGTGATTTTACCTTTGGATTATTAATAACTTTAAATTCAGGCCATAGATTTCATACCCTTGTATACATTTGTTGTGTTGCCACTGTGTCTTACAGCGTTCTCATGTTTCATTCTTTGCGGGAAATCTAGCCACACAGTTCTCCTCTTCCTTTCTGCCGTTCGTCTGCTCCGTGTCTGTCCTGCTTGTGTGTGTTTGTTTGTGTGTGTGTGTGTGTGTGTGTGTGTGTGTGTGCCGGGTGCCGCTGAGTCATGTGACAATACAAAATCAAATTGGAAGAGGGGGGAGAAGGCAGTTAGATAAACTATTGTATTCCTAGAAATAGTTCCATCTGGTGAACCCCCCTTGGAGCAAGGTCAAACAATATGTTAATCCCCATCATATGACCCTGTAGTCCTCAGCCCAGTGCCTCCTTTCATAATCACCAGTTAAATACCTGGTTCATCAGAGGACTTTAGCTCTTAAACACAGCTTTCTGCAGATCAATGATAGTTCGGTGTGACATCTTTAAACGTTCTGTTCCCCAGTCATACTAAACTAAGCACAAGTTCAAAATAAAACCCTAGATGTCTCTGTTTGTAAAGGACAGTACAAGACAAGAATACCAGAGAACGAACCTCGCCCTTTCCCAAGCTCTGATGTCACCAGCTACACATCTCCCTATAAACACTTTTGACAGTCAGGTAGATATCATTCGCTTCTCTCTTGCCCTAGAGCAACAGTGACGCATGCAAGTATCCACCTCAGCGATTCTCTCCTGTTTGTTCACGTCTGTTTGTCACTCCAGTCCTCTGGCTGAGTCTCGCCGTCTGAGAAAGTAGGCCGCATCACCAATTACCTCGCACTGTTGCTCATCAGATGACGCACCTCTGCATTCTAGTGAAAAGTATCCAAGGTATGTGTAACAAGATTAATAGGCAGCATCAAACCACAGAAGAAAGTTGGAATTGCTCATCATCTGCTGCCCCTCTTTTCTGTGGGGTCACCCAAGGTTCCCTTTTGGGACCCAAGCACTTTTCACTGTACATTGGAGTCCATTTAAAAAAAATAGAAGTAACATTTTGTTGCATTTATTTGCAGACTATCTATTCTATATCAAATCTATTTGCCTTTAAAAAACAAAAACAAAACAATGATAAGGACACACTTTAGCCTTTGCTAAACTATATTTTGGTACCATCTCGTGGCGTGATCTCCCTGCTACTTGAAAACAAAGAAGATGGCTGCTTCTGGAGAACAGCGGTCTCTAGAAACGGCTTTGGCTGCAACTCTGGAAGACTTGGAGTTAAGCTTTTGGAGTTAAGAACGGCATTGAAGTCATTCTTTAAAAAAGAAGAAGTGAAGACAGAGTTTTTTTCCGACCAGATTCGGCAAAAGTTGAATATATCACCCAGCAGAGCAGGCGTGGACCGTTTATCCCGCCCCTCGGATTGAGCCCGGCCAATGGTGAGTTTCCAGACCCAAACATCTTGATTTGGTCCTGGCTTGTCAGGCTAGTGCTAAGTTTCTACAGGGCCCCAATATGTTCCTAATGAAAAGGAGAAAGGTCCAAGGCCCTATTAAGGCCTAAAAAGTATGAAAAGCTTTTATTTAGATGGTTATTTCACACTGAAATTGAAAAAAACTAAAACGTGTAAAATACTTTAAAATACATAATAGTGGGCACCCAGATAGCTCAGTTGGTAGAGCGGGTGCCCATATATAGAGGTTTACTCCTCGACTGCTGTCCTGTCAATTAAAGGCCTAAAATGCCCCCCCCCCCAAAAAAAAAAAAAAATAATAATAATAAATAAATAATACATAATAGTTATACTGACAGCCTTATGGTTGAAGGCCTAGAAACCATCGAAAAGAACATCCAGGGAGATGAGCGACTAAAACTAGGATTGCAGAGCGACACCTTCTGTAGGCAACAGCTTACCCACTTGTAGTTGTCGTGATGTACAGGTATGCTGGCTCAGGTGTTTGTATCTCCAAAAGAGGAACAGTGTGCTGAGGGCTGCGCCCTGGTTGGAGAAGTTTGTGCCGCCACACGTGGGTTGTTGCTAGAGATATAGTACTAATAATATCAGTATTGGAAAAGCCTCCAATACTGCATAAAATGCAGGTATTGGCGAGAATTGGAGTTTATGCACCGATTCAATACCACGTAATTTAGCGCCGAAAAGAATATACTTTAAAGAAATGTTTTTGTTCTTTTTCCGTTATAAATGGAAATAGAAGAAGATTCTACAGCGATCATTATGGGTGTTTGTTCATGTTTCGTTCAAGACTTTCACAACAATGATAGCAATCCTATCACATACATACACGGTAAAGTTTATACAGCTGGTAAAACATAATGAAATATGTTTTAACGTTATCTTCATTAGCCAGTATCAGAATCGTGTTTTTTTAGAGTGCCTTGGACCTTTCTTCTTTTTCTGACTTTTGTGTTACCTTCCATTAACTGTTTGAAAAATACTCCTAATAAACTTAAATTATGTTCCCAAATGATATTACACAGTCACTTATACAGTCTTTTGCTGTGACAGACGATCTGTCTGTCCACGGCAGATGGACAGACTGTTCTTCTTCTCTGATAACTCCCTGCCCATTCAGGTGCAGTCATGACTCAGACACACAAACAGAATTGCAGGTTTCTGTACACATTTGTATCACCTGAAGGTGCTGTCTGATCATTATACCTAAACTGGGACTCAGACAAAGACCTTCACATCAGTGAATCTACTATAATGCTTCGTAGATTTTAAGTTAAAATCGTGCTTTGTTAAGAATAACACAATAGTTCTTTGCACATAGAGGGACCTGCTGGGGGTCGATCACTGTCTTCACAAATGGATTTGTCTTGGTGATCCAATCGGCACAGTTACCCAGTGAGAGAATGGTGTGAATAAACAAGAGGTAAACTGGCAACGCCCAGTGTGTATACGCCTGAGGCCGTGCATACAACGCTTAGATAAGCACACGATGCTCCAGTTTTCGTTGGGTTGTTGGAGAACAACACTGTGGAGGAAATTCAGTCCTTTTCACACAATGTAGCAACAGTAGCCCAACGTGATTTTTGGTTGCAAAACCCAACATATTGTCTGTGTTTGTGCACACGCCAATTTGGATATTGTTGTAATTTCCTGCCAGTTTAAGAAATGCCAAATATTTAGCATGTTGCTTGTTCTGTTCAGTGTGTGCTGTTGTGAATATTACAGACTTGAGAAGGTGCTAGCACCCTTGTCAGAGTTAAATCAGGAAGAAACCACATTAATGGCACGATGAGCCACAGTTCCTGATTATTAAGTGTCTCCAGTTGGGGAACACTGCTCGATATTATACTGTGCCTACATTAAGCTTCTGCACCCATTCAAATATGATTCACACCAATTTTGCTTTATTTTTTGTAATTAAGGACGGTTATCATGCAAACATGCAAAGAAAACAAAAAAGGGGTTCGTTTGTTCCTGAAAAACTGGATTTTCAGGTGGTTTCCAAAGACAGACCGCAAAAATACACCCCACTGATCACAGAAGGCCAATGATAGGCCGGTGTAACTACTCCGGCCAATAGAGAGACACGACTTAGAGTTAAGGCTTCTGCATGTGACTGTTCTCCCTCAGACACAAGTCCGTAATGACATGGTGAAAATGAACTCCTTTCATAGCTGAATGCTGAAGAACTGGAAGCACCTTAAACAGGACAATCCTGGGTAAGATTTGGGTCTTTATTTAAAGCTCTGGCCATGGTCCCTGGTGCTAGTGATAACATTGAAATCAACAGTTTGTGAGATCTGGAGTCGCTTGTATTTTTTGTCCAACATCTTTTTGTGTTAGCATTTTAATATCTCAAGAACAACTTGTTTAGTGCAATGTCAAGGTAAGGAATAGGAATCATGGGTACTATTAAAAAAACAAAATCCAGTTGTGATAAGAATTTAAATACCAGCTGCTGGCTCCAAGAAAAGACATCTATAGTGTTGGAGGGATTGGGAAATCCCCTTACTTCTTAAAGTCAAAGTTAGAATACATGTTTTATTGATTTCACTTCCTATGATGAGTGTCATATAGGCGACTTGTAAAGCTACTCTTTCACTAAGTTTAGCCTCAAAGAGGGGTCTTTTGGGGACAATTAGGCTTTGGACATATTTTACTACGGTGTATATGTCCAACTCATTCTCACTCCCAACTCGTCACATGCAGACGCTTGGTCACAACCCTTTGGTGTCATTTTTCAACTTGCATGGTATGTTAGGTTTAGGCAACAACACTACTTGGTTGGTATTGGAAAAAGATTGTGGTTCAGGTTAAAATACTACTACGTGAAGTCCTGTGTTTCTTTGACCCATCCATCCACCTTGACCTCCTCCCTATGCAGACTTTCTCTTCTCTCTTTATACTCCACGCTGGGGTTTTTGATGAGCTGGGAGTAAGACCGGGTTTATGTGTCACACAATCAGCTGTTCCTAATAAAAGAAAGAGAAAGGCATACTAATTGGAATGTCAAACTTGTCAAAGCCATCAAAAAATCAAATGCATCTTATTGCGTAAAACTGATACTTGGACATAATGAATAAGTGCCATGACAAGAAGAGTATTTTGATCACTTTGTTTAAATTTTCATCTTTCTGTAGATGTATCTTTAGTTCTTCAGCTAAGAAAGAGCCGCATGAATGGTGTCACTTAGACAATGAATGCACCAACAAGCTGCAATTTTCCTAACAATAATGTGTGGCCGGGCTAATCAGGTCGAAACAAGACATGGTCTGCGTGCTCGGGGTGTGTTGCATGCCAACCATAGACGGTTGATATTATACAGTCTATGATGCCGACACAGATCACAGTGTTTCTTCACACTGCCGCAAACACTTTATTACTACAGACTAGTTCTGTCAGTTAAATTTGTTATTAACGGCATTAACAGAAACCTATTTTAACGGCGTCCATTGTTTTATCAAGAGAATAACGTTCTTTTAGGCCTAGCAAACTTTGTAGTTTTTTCACATGCTGTTGCAACAACTAGTAACATTAGAAAACCTACGACACCCATTGGATCTAGACCGGAAACAAGACAACAGGCACGCCGTGCACACGCCGTTTGGGCTAGCGAGCCACCCAAAGAGTAGTAACGTTACGTTCTGAGTGGATGGCGAGCGTGAGACGCTGACATGGACGCCAGTAAGATTCTGGATGGAAAGTTTCCTTTTTAAAAGTTGCCAAATGTTCCACTGACGAGACCAAAGGGATCTGTGGGTTTGGTCGCACGGCCAGTCTGAAATACCCCCCCCCCCGAAATTCAACCTGATGGCCAAGCACACAGCTGATGCTGATAACCCCCCCCCCCCCCCCCCCCCCCCCCCCCCCCCCCCCCCCCCTCCGCCTCTGCCTGTCCCCTGAACACACTGTAAAAACATCTCCTCACTATCTGCTACCATGCTGAATAAACTGGGTTAAACTATTGATTCTTCATACACATTACACGGTGGTTATTAATAATAATAATAATTTGTTTATTAGTCCCCAGTGGGGAAATTACTGCACTACACTCTGTGTACACACTTTTAATACTCACACACACACAGGCCTGAAATACACACACATGCTCAGGACCTATATACATGCACTATACATGGAGAGATGTCAGAGTGGGGGGGCTGCCAGCTGAGCCAGCGCCCTGAGCGGGTGGGGGGGTACGGTGCCTTGCTCAAGGGCACCTGGCAGTGCCCGGCAGGTGAAGTGGCATCTCTCCAGCCACCAATCCACGCTTCCAACTTTTTGGGTCCATACGGGGATTTGATTTGGGATACAAATGTCAACTAAATGACATACTATAAATATAAAATTAAAAAAACACCAAATATATGGACAACCATGACATTATGCTACATGTGAATCGAGGTGGGAAGGTTCAGGTGACTGTGATTTACATTTAGATCTAGGCAGTGTTAATGGACTCTTTCCAGGACATCCTCTGCTTGTGTCAAATTAGTCTGCACAACCCTTACATTATGTTTCATGTGATCAAGTCTCTTAGAATGGATATGAACTATACCTATAAAACAAGTTGGTATTATCACCAAGCATCTGTGACCTCTGTATTACTACAAGAAAGGGAGCATCATACAGTGTGTCCACAATGTTGTATTTCTGGAGAGAAAATGTCTCTCGAGACAACTTTACAAAGCCAGTTTCATGAGCAAAAGCAAAGGCATGACAGGTGTTTCTGTATCGCTGGGTGCATTGGACTGATGTTCCTCTGGTTCACTGTGAAACTGAAAACATTTCACTGACACTTTTGAAGCCAAAGACCTTTTTTGTTTGTTTGATGAAGCACATCCCACTATGCTAGGATGTTTCATTTGGAACTTACACAACCATCTGTTCTGCTTTTCCAATGCACAGACAGACAGGGCCATTTAAGGTTCATTGAAGGCACCATCAGCTGGAGAAATGCCAATATACATATATGTATAAAAATAAATTACTACTAAACCCTTTACTATTTTAGTCAGTCATTTATCTTCTAAGCCAAATGGTACTATTGTGTGACTGTGAAGTCGTGCTACCAGCTCAGCATTGCCATCATGTACTTCTTGTTCTGTCTGTTTTGTTCGTGTGTTGGAAACAAAATGCACACCATGCTACCGTCTTTGTGCTCTAGAACAGCTCAGCGTGGTTTACTGTGTCCAAACCTCCCCTTGTCGAGATGCTGCTCTTCACTTAAGTGGACCCCTCTCCCCATTGCTTCATTTGATCTTCAGCCAGAAACCGCCACGGTTGACCAGGCACAATTTGGACCATGGCCATCTCCTTGGTTTCCTAGATTTGCATGGCTGTCCAGACGTCAGCAACCCTCCACCCTCACTCCCCCCTCCTCACCCCTCCACCACCTCCTACATGCGTCAGCAATCATCCCCCCCCTCTCCTCTTCTTATCCACGCTGTCTCACTACAACACCTCAGCCAGGCTTCCACAGCACACTGTGTCCTTGAGGACTCACTAACCACAGGCTCCCCTCCCCCCGCCCATGCCCTCTTTTCTCCTTCTTATTCAACGTGTTTCATGTGCGCTAAAAGTTCAGCTATAATCCCTTGGATACAATACTCTGATTTTTGCCACTGAACACCCCCAACCACAGGTTATCTTTGTTCGAGTAGGATTGATCTGAATGACAATAAGTCGTTTGCTGGAAGGTAAATCTTCTAAAGGTAACTAACTACACACCTCACGTCTGATGTGTCTCTGCTCAAACAGCTGACTGGTCAGCCAATAATAAGGACAAACAATGAACCCAAACTGGTTTCTTTCTGGTGTTCTTTGTCCATTAAAGATGGCTCATGTAGGATAACACACGTTAACCTGAAAGAGAAACTTTGGTCAGTGAAGCAGATCAGCTATCAGGTTGAGAATTATCAGTATGATATAGCCTTTTTTAATAGAAACCTAATGCATTGGTTATGTAAGTGCTGTATTGGGATTGCTCAACTACCTCTGGCACCATTGTAAAAATCCATTTGAAACATGTCTCTTTGTAAAAAATAAATATGAACTATGACCACCTGATGTTGAAAAGTCCCCAAGCTATTTTAAGAATGAGCTTATGTAAATGTTGCCATACAGCAACCACTGTGGGCACAAGTGACAGTTATGTAATTGTGATAGATTTGTTATTTGTTATAGCCATATCAATTTAAGTTTGCTAACGTTTGCTTACATTTACAACAATAAGTTACTGATCATACCAGGAAATAAAACCCAGGAGAACAAACACAGGACTCATACCCAGCAGAGTGGGGTTCAAGTCCATTTTTTTTTTTTTTTTACTTAACCCTTGTGTTATCTTCCCTTTCACCGTGAAAAACGTTTTTTCCCCAATCTCAACATTTTTGTTACCCTTTAAAAAGGGTATTCAATTTGTTGTCCTTTTTTTATGTTTTGTCGATGTTTATGCCGTTGATTTTGTTGTTTTGACACTTTTCCCCCTACATTTTGTAATTTTTAAAAATGTTCTTAACACTTTCTTCCAGGGCTTATTGATTTTTTTTCATCTATTTTGTCGCTTTTCCAACATTTTTGACCCTTATTTCAACTTCCTTTATTTTGGATATAAAGAAAACCTTTTGGACCTGAAGACAACATGAGGGTTAACAAATGTCATGTTCTGCGACACTTGCATAACCAGAAGTGAAGTAGCGTCTGACTTTAACCCAAACTATATTCTTTTTCTAAACTTAACTAAGTGGTTTTGGTGCATTTAAGGGCAACAATATACCTGATGTAGACAAACAGCTGAATGCTAGCAGCATTGTTTACATACTTTGTGTGCCCTTAGGACTATTATATGCCCAACATATTCACAACACACCATATGTAGTCTCAACAACCCTTTTGTTAACTTTGAGATCTCTGCAGAAATATCATCATAAGTCCCTTTTGGTTTCTGTTCAGCGTCCCCTCTATCCATGTCCTTAATAATTTGGTTAGGTTGCTAGCACAGTTGGTCACGTAGCATTAATTTCAGATGGCGCGAACATCTACTAATGCACAGTATTTTATACTAGTGTTTCTGACAGAGGAGGTAGCAGTTCATCTTCACATAAACCACATAACACACACACACACACACACACACACACACATATGGCCCTGACAGATTTCCAAAAAGGAAAGTGACAACGATTCTGTGTAGCAACTGCTGTGTTGGACTGACCTTTGGAGCCTGCGTTCTGATGGTCTACAAGGGTGTTAGTGGAGAACTGGTCAGCCGGCTTTTTTCACCCAGGAGACCGGGTTTTGTGTCCTGCATAGAAATAAAAGGAAAAGGAACAAATGGAACTTTCTGCGCCACATGCGTAACCATCAGTTGAGTGACTTAACAGATGATTTTGACCCAAACGTCAATCTTTATCTTAACTAAGTGCTAACTAAGTGCTAACAATGTGGGTTGTATTTCCTGCCAACTCTAGTTGGCGCTACGATACGAAACGCTCCTGTTGGTCGTGTTAGAGGGCAGGAAGAAACAACCTATATCATCGGTCTGGAGGACTTGTTAGGACCAGGATAAGCAGCTGAATGGATGGATTGTCAACAGACTACAGATTGTTTCATTGGGACTGTTTCACCAACAAACAGGACGGAGGAGGCTGTTTGGGCTGGGGGCTGGACGTGCTAGTCACGCCGACCACTGTCTTGCAAGCCAGCGTTCTTTCCCCAGCAACCATTATGACTAAAGTGTTTTGTACTAGATCTCATAGTCTTTCATATTTGTGAAGCATCGAGCAACAATCAAACGAAAAAGACCTGAAAGCTTCATCCAACAACAGCTCCCCAAACACCTAGGAGACCTGGTTTCAGTTGTTGAGTCAGCCCCCAGTGTGCAAAGAAAGGCCTTTTATTGACACGGCTTTAAAAAGAGACTCGTGGAAGAAGCAAGTGATGGGAAGCAGTCAATCCCCCATCTCCACTCCCTCGGCTGAGAGGCCTGGTTGGCTCATGAGCTCTGTAAACTAAAGAAGCCAGGCAGCCAGTGTTGGGGCCTAAAAAAATAACAAAATACAGCAGATAGGAAAAAGAGCATCCCTGTGAGAACGTCTGGCTAAAAATACATCCTCTCCTTGCCTCTCCAAGGTCACTCTGTCATTTTGATTTGATTGGAACACAGCAGCCATCTTCCTCCTGAGCCTCCCTAACAAGCCTGGCCTCTGTCCGCCAGCCACTGCTCAAACAGCTACCCATCTCAAGCTGTCCTTATCCTCTTGGAGTCATTTGGTTTCATTGCGTGAGCCATAACTCACGTAAACTGGAGGACAACCGACGTGGTGAACAGTCTGTACAATACTGCAGACTTGATCCCCTTTCAATCGAATATAATGTACAATAATGCTGCAAAATAAGTTCTTTTTTTATTGGCAATGCAATATCAACTGGCGCAGTAAACACATCCTGAAAGGCTGGGACATGCTGGGAAAGACACTCGGAGATTTTAGGAAAATATCAGCAGAAGACTGCACTTTGAATTAGGACTGTCATTCTTTATTTAGCGGAGCCTTTTAACATTTTATGTTCAATTTGTTCAATAAAAGAATGTCTGAAATTAAATTTGTTCTTTAATTTAATTTGTGGGTTGTATGTTTTTTTTAATTAAAATGGGCGCCTGGTTAGCCCACCTGGTAGAGCGGGCGCCCGTGTATAGAGGTGTAAGCCTCAACGCAGCGGTCGGGGGTTTGACTCCGACCCTTTCAGATCTAAGCTGTCCTATCAAAATAAAGGCCTAAAATTCCAACAAAAACGATCTTAAAAACATATGAATTGTTAATGACAACAACAATAAAACCGGTTGCGTTCTGTCTGATGCCGTGTGTTATGTGAGGACAGCCTTTTAAGGGAACTAAGTATTGCTTTCCTGTACATGTCCTTGGTGTTTGTTTGCCTGCTCCAGGTCATAGTCTACCTGGGGTTTTATTGAACACATCACCTAGTAAATATACGACAGGTCTGACTCACTGTTGCCACAAGAGAACGTCTCAAACCCTTTAGAAAGCTCCCGTGTAAACATTAGCAGAGAAAAAGAAAGGCTGCAGAAACAGAAAGAGACGCTTCTGAAAACGGAAACGCTTTGTTGAAAAGACGCCTTCGACAGCTGCAGGACCCATATGAGCGTACAAAAACAGACGGGGGGTTTTCTCAGACATTTCTTTGAGGCGTGATACACATTTTGACTCAGGCATGTACTGTAAGTTCACGCTGCTGGTGCACAGGAAATAAAATGTTTCAAGACATGTAACAAAAAGCTTACACTACATGTGTTACATGTGACATGCATACAATTACATAGGATAGTGTACACACTTAATATATGTGGAGTGGCGTGACCCTGACACACACACACACACACACACACACACACACTGTTGTCTCATCAGGCTGACATTAGCAAAGTTTGCGTTTGCAGTTTAGGAGGTTGTGTAATCATCAATTCATGAGAAAGATTGCTTGGTTGATCTTTTACTGCCAAAGTACCCTTGAGCAAGATCCGCTGTACATAATTCTGGGAAGTCTTTGACACAGTTACTGGGAGACAACACAAAAAGCAGGCGTCTCTCTTTTTGACATCGCTCACCCTGTCGGTGGTGGAAGTATCAGATCCTTTACTTGAGTAAAAGTACCAGACTGTACTCTGCTACAAGGTAAAAGTCCTGCATTGAAAATGTTACTTAAGAAAAGTATGTAAGTATCATCAGGAAAATATAAAGTATTAAACGTAAAGACCATGGTAGAAAGAGTGAAGGATCCAACCAGCTGAGTGTTTATGGTCTCATCAGCTCAGCTGGACTTTGATATTGTTGCTAGGTTACTTTATAATAAACATCATATTTATAATCTACATGTGTTCTGTGTGCAGAATTCTTAATGTGTTAAATAACTTGTAACTAAAGTAACTAGTAGAATATTTCTCTCTGAAATGTAGCGGAGTTGAAGTAGAAAGTGGCTTGGAAAGAGAAAATTCAAGTAAAGTACAAGTACCTCAACATTTGGACTGAAGTACAGTACTTGAGTAAGAGTACTTAGTCCCACACCACCACTGGACCGTGTAACAGCTCCACTCACATTCCTCCTGTGGATCTGGACATTGTAATTTTGCATTTTTGATTCCTCCGGCCGGCCACAAGAACAACAAGCCAGCGTGACGCTCTGTGTTTGGGCAGGCTGGGGGGGTGGGGTGGGGGTGGGGGGGCGGGGGGGACCAGGGTAAGGAGACTGAG
>NC_048420.1:389459-393124 GCF_013103735.1 Etheostoma cragini | reverse complement strand
TAAGGAGACTGAGTCAGCCACCCCCGTGCAGCTTAGCTGGCTGATCAACACTAACTCTCAGCTGCTGCTGCTAAGACATGCACGGTTCAGCTTGAGTGATGTCAACCGCACAAATTATATAAATAAGAAGTGAAAAAAAAAGATTTCCACAGATGTTGGTCACAGGGCTCAAAGACTCACAGAACCACATATGTGACATAAAAAGTCAAATCAGAAAGGGGAAGCAGGCTATGAACTGTGCTGTGGATGGATTGATAAAGTCAAACCATGTCTCTAAAGTTGAGTTTTGAGATTAAAATATACGATAAACCATCTGTTGTAATAATGTGATATGGAGGGGTTTAACCTTCCAAACTGAGACCAAAGATCAACAGGTCTCAAAGTCACATCATCAAACAAAAATCCACCACTGGTGCTCATGGAAGGGAATAAAGTTCATTTTGATAACCGAAAAAGTCATAAAAACAAACAAACATCCAAGTCGGCTTGAGCTTGCTGAGACCTTGACCTCGGTGAACTTTTGAATGTCTTGCTAAATGAAATAAAAGGTTTTTTATTTACTTTCTCAATTTTTTTTTGATGACGTTTTGGGTCAGAACTCTTCATAACTCGTCCTCCCTGGCTTATCATATATACATATATATTCCTATGATCCCCCACACCTCATATTAAAGATATTTATTTAAGAGTATCTGGAAGATGTTGGCATGGACCCCCCCCCCCCCCATGCAGAGTACTGCATGTTGGGAATGGGTGTTAGCTGAGATGCGGGGCCAGGCAGAGACCTGGCAGCAGAACACAGAGCACCCCCCCCCTCTCTGCTCTCCTTCTTCCTCTCCATTTCTGTCCCACCCACCCCTTCAAACCCCCTCCTCCGTGACTCATCACCAGAACCTTAATCACCAGTGAGTGGGCCTAGCCCCCCCCCCTCCTTTCTAGGAGGCACAAGTGCAGAGATAACTTTAAACAAAATTAAGAATGAATGTATAAATAAGTGCTGATACTCTGTTGCCCCCTGCTGGACACTGTGATACATCGCATTCAGACTCACTGGCTGGGACCCTTAGGGGGTCCTCAGAGTTAGTGCAAGGGGGGCCATTTTTGAAGTTTTTTTCAAGAATGAAAAAGTCTTATTATGAATCCAACATATTATTATTATTTTTATTATTATCAAATATAAATTCCCACTGGTGATTGGCTTACTGGCCTGTAGGTATGTAGTCACTATAAGGCTGCCGTCCACAGATACAGTGGCGAACTTTCCATAAGATCATCTCTCAATACAAATCCTGGATCCATGAAATAACTGGCCTTTAATAATAATAATGCGCCTGCCAGGAATTTAACATACGGGGGGGTGTAAACTTGTGCCCCTGTATTTTAACATAGGGGGCTTAAAAAACAGTGAGACCCCTGGTTTAAGAGATTTGTGCTAATAGATTTTTAGTAAAAGTACTGTTTAAACTTCTTTACTCAAGTAAAAGTAACAAACTACAAGCCTGGAAATGTACTTAAAGTATAAAAGTAAAAGTAGCCTTGCAAATGACAACCATTTTTTATGCAAAGCTCCCTGGACCAGACACATGTTACTATACTAGAGAGACGCTGAGGGACTACAGTGGACATGGAGGACACGTCTTTATATGGAAGTGGCTACCTTTTAAATGGATGTCTGCCAACAGGCCTGAAACCTAACATATATGATTATTATGATTATTATTAGCAAGATATGAATTCAGTTGTGATTCTGTAAGAATTCACAGATCCAGTTTCTATTTTTAATCTTAGTTAAATGAATCTACATGTACGTGTGTGCTCAAATATGGATTCTGGAAAGAAAATAAAGGATTAAATATGAATGACTAAACAGACATGAATGAAGAAGTTCCCCAGCCCATTGGCCAGGAGTCCTTCTTGATGTCTACTGTCTCAAACATGTCTCTCAGATCAGGCCGAGGATGATGGGAATGTCGTACTGCTTGTCTCAGGAACTCAGGATCCTCTTTTTGGAGTAGAATGACTCCTCCACCAGCTCCACCAGCCCCCCCCCCCCCCCTCCGCAGCAACCTCCAGTGGTGCAGGAAGCCAAGCTGTATACAATGATCACCGCGGATAAACAATGCGTTCCAAAGTTGAATCCAACCCAGAGAAGGTCAACCAACAATGGTTAATGCAGGATGGTACTATGGCTGGACCAAAGATGGGAAGTAACGAAGTACAAATACTTCGTTACTGTACTCAAGTAGAACTTTAAGATATTTTTACTCTACTTTACTATTCATTTTTGTGGCAACTTTTTACTTCTACTTCTTACATTTTAACACAAATATCGGTACTTTCTGCTCCTTACATTTTACAAAATTGGCTCGTTACTTTAGTTTTGTACAAGAGGTCGCCATGTCGGAGAAGAGCGCGGACACGCGCCTCACACCGCGAGAGAAAAAAGTGGGAGAAAAGAAAAAGAGACTAGCTGTCTGGAGGATAATCAGCTGAGATTGTGTGTGTGCGTCTTTGAGAACTGGAAGTCGTATTACTCATAATGTCAGTTCACTGAAGCCTGTTATTGGTCTATAGTTCTTCACATTTAAAGTAAGTTAGTCTCCGTCTGTGTTTACCAGACACACCCGGGGCAAAGTTGGAAACCAGAATCAGCTTGAATACTGTCCCAATCTAGTCCTCAACTTTCTAATCATTTCACTGGAGTTAGTTATTATTGTTTACGTCATCAATACCATATTCACTCTAAATAGATGGGAATGTATCTACTGTACATTGCATTAGACATGTGCATTCTGCATAAATTCTCAGAAAATTGTTACGGCTTGCATCCAATATTTTGATCAGTTAATCAATCCCATAAACCCCAGAACCATCATTACAGGGTTCAATATGAATTTAAACTGAGTGTTCAATTCATAAGAGTGATGACAATGTCTATAAACTCAATCACTCAAACAATATCTCAGAGCGACAATAAGGCGTGCTGCCACTTGACTTGATTAGATATGATGTCTAACTGTATAGCTGTATACTACCATCTCTGTATGATGATAAGATTTCCATATTTGTTGTCAGTCTGGCTCAGGTTAAACACAAACAATGAATACCCCAGGACTTCCTTTTTTCATCCAGTATGACAGTCAGTTATAACTGATAAAGAACAGAAATAAAGTGCTTTAATGTAGATTTTCTTCACGGCTTTATTACGTGGTATCAGATCAATGCATAAATTCAATACTGGTATCGATATCAGGACCTCTCTACCCCCTAGTACATATTTTATAACATTTAGTTGAATATTAAAGTGGACCAGATGGTTCAAATTGGTTATGTTATTATTTATAAATCATATCCTTTAGCTTAACTCTATCAGTGGATGATTGCCACAGTGGCTACCTTACCTAAAGTAAGCCTATTATAAATGTTGTGTTAATTGAAAGTTTTTGGTTTTCATGACCAGGCCGATTCATCTCTACTAATAATATGTTGGATTCATGTTCATGTATGCTTTCAGACATGGAGGACTTTCAAAAAACGATCAAACAATGTTAGAAGAGTAAGAACTCTCAGACTTTCCTTTGCTTCAATTGACTTTATTTTGTTATGGCCAGATGAGCTCACACACGGCTCAGTTCTGGAGGCGGAGTGGATCCCAGGCCCAGATC
>NC_048420.1:377900-389359 GCF_013103735.1 Etheostoma cragini | reverse complement strand
AGAAGAAATGAAATGATGATGGGTTGGCTCGGGATGGCTCACCTGTTTGGACCACTCCAGGATAAAGGAGGCACCCAAAGGCCCTTGCCCACTCCCGTCCCGCCTCGTGTACACCTGGCCCTGGCCAACCTGATAGAGGGTTGGTTTGGTGAAGGCCGGAAGCGTTTGGAAGGTGAGGCAAAGCACCTTGAGGCATGTCGCCTGCCAGGCATTATCACAGGCAAGAAGCGCAGTCTGTAGTTGTGGGGGGTCGCCATTTAACTTCCTGGAGGAAGTTGAAGAAATCAGACACATGTGTAAGCTTTCAGGTTTGTAGTAGAGCGATTCAGTCATGTTGTTAACTTCACCAGGACTCTGCAGGGCTCCTGCAGACCGCCTGCGTGGCTTGAGCATGTCAGCAGCGTGGCGTGAGCATGTCAGCAGCGTGGCGTGAGTGGTCTGCCGGGAAAAACAGCAAACGCAGCAGCCGCGTAAAAACGCAAATATCAAGCCGACATATAGGCCGGCCGATAACATCGATCTCTCAGTCATAGAAACACATCGTGTTTTGTGCGTCATTCCCTGCTGACTTTAAAAAAGTATTACACCAAGTCCATGCTCTTCATCCAGTTATAACAGATTGTTTTAACCGATTGGCCGAAGTGGAGACATGTTGTGAAGTTTAATAGTGAAAGTGTCACGAAGCGGTTCGTATGAAAACTTGCACAACAATTAGCATGATATCTGAGAAAATTAGGTGACCGCCGGCCAGTTAATATTTGCGCCTTACAGTTCGAGTTACTGAGAAAACATTACTGTGAGCCGGGTACAGGCCCCAGGAGGTGCCATTCGTTTCAGGGGTCGCTGCAGCTGAGCTAGCTGAGAGGAGCTAGCAGCTGAGTCTAACCAGCTAAAGGGGCCAGTTAAAACGACTCGTAGAGAAAAACACCGTATGGCCCCCGGACACAAACACCTGAGTACTGGGGGAAAGGCTTGTGTTTTCCCAAACCTTTTCAGGTCACAATGTCTTAAGGATCATTGTGTAGGAATTTCTATGATCCTTGGCAGGAAGTAAGCATGTTGAGTGTAATTTGCGCTTACCTCTGCCTAGTTTGAACTCGATGCTGCGCGTCTCATTGCCAATATAAGCTCCGGTACGCAGCCCCTGGCAGCTGCTGATGTCCTGTTCACTGACCCTGGGAATATGCTGCGTCACACACAGGGAACAGAGCAACCTGGGTCCGTGGCATTAGATCACAGAAGAGACATTTAGTTGCTCAAGTTACAAAAGATGATATCCCCTCAGAGTCTAATCATCCCAATCAAAATAATCAGTCAAATCTGTTTCTATAACCATCACTGTAAGGTTAATGTCAATATCAATACTAGACAATTACATTTGTATAATATTCATGTACATGTAACAACAATTAAAAAAATGAACAGAACAATTTTAAAATAAAATAAAAAACATGTTTTAGTGGAATCCCTTTAAGACTGACACCGTAAAAAATGTGTCCATTGGTTACTTAAAAAAATTATGGCAACAACGTGAAACGTAATATAATTGAATAGATTTTTTTTACAATTTCTATAATTTTGATTATAAAGTATTGAAAAAAATTAACTAAATTTAATTTAAAAAATTGAGTACAAAAGCAAAACTTTAAATTTGTTGGATTTAGTAACAGCATGCAAAATGATAAGTTATATAGCCACACATTTCTTTTGAAAATCCAATCAGTTTCACAAGAAAAATTAATTTAGGTTTATTAAGTATCTGAGCAAAAGTCATTTAGATTTACTAAACATATTGAAGAAATTTCTCTTTTCACTCTTTTCCCAATTGTGGTATGATGTCCTTCATCTGTGCGTTGCCTTCTCTCACAACTCCTGCCCACGTCTTCTTATCTTCCACTATAAATACAACATAAAGCCTGAAACACTATGTGAAAGCTATCAACAAATAATGTTCTTTTGTGAGGATAAATAATTTTTAGTATTGCAAACTATTGTTTTGAAATTAACACAGTGTATTTCGGACATTTTGAAGAATTAATAGTGATATTGAGGATTGTATTGATCTCAAAGTCAAATGAGTTTCAATATGTGCATCGAATGCGTTTAGTCCTAGTTAAAGCTGATTTTAAATATCTAATGTCAGTTTTATG
This sequence comes from Etheostoma cragini, assembly GCF_013103735.1. Classification (NCBI taxonomy): domain Eukaryota; kingdom Metazoa; phylum Chordata; class Actinopteri; order Perciformes; family Percidae; genus Etheostoma; species Etheostoma cragini. Next base: position 387,209 of record NC_048420.1, on the reverse strand, counting down.
TAGCTAACGTTAGCTAGCTAGGTTTATGGTCAATTTAGCTTCAACAAAATGTAAAACAAAGTTATGTGACTGTCAAAAGTTAGCCAACAAAAACGGTCACCATCTAATAACTGATATTTTATGACCGTTGGCCCTCCGAACAGCTTTTAAAACCGTTTTTAAAATCAATTGTTAACCAGATTTATTGTTCATGCCGAATGTACAGAAACTAACCACAGTCTTACTAAACGGTTTTACATAGCTAGATAGTGCCATTTGGTGATAAGCAGGGTAAAAATAAAACCTTATAATCGTACAACGTCATGATACGACCGTTAGCATGCAATTACACGCCCCTGAACTTCTTCACCTTCTAAAAAAAAGATTTAACGTTAGCTAGCTAGTTGACATTTTAGCTAACGCTATATTCCAAATACCATTTGCTTCGATAACAAGTTTTCAAGTCTTAAAATGTGTTCCCAGTTGAGGTTTCAGTTCCATTTAAGCCAACAAAAAAAAACTAACCGATACAAGCAAAGTATGACTGAGGTGCGGCACTCGGCTACTTTTAGCTAGCTAGCTAACGCTAGCATCAACGTTAACGGATATCGCGTAACGTTCAAATATGCCTAACGATTACGTTAACTAACGTTAATGGCCTGTGTAATGTTAACATTAGCTAACTTGAACGTTATGGTTTGGGTAGCTAGCTAGTCAAATTAGTAGCTACATGTGGCTAGCTAGAACACTGGTATTTTAATTTTAAATGAACGTGAAAAGGGCGGCTAGTGTGATGTTAGCCTGATCTCAAGGCTTTAAAGTTACTTTAAACCATGACATGGCGTAGCTAACTTAGCTAGTAGCTAAAATAGCTTGTTATTTGTCAAAAGAACACCAACTTCCAAAACGTTGAAATGTTGTTTTAGCTAACGGTTGCTACGTTAAAATGAAATAGTGCGTACCATAGAGTTTAACAGCAACTTGCTGTCCATCACGTCAACAGTGTGTGTAACGTTAAGACGTCCAGGCGCTCAATAAGCGATGCTTCCAAATGACCCGCAAACAACTGAGGAACCTGTAATACATTTTACCGACATATTTAATACGCTGCTGCGATGTAGCTATAGATTTCCATCACAATACAACGTCCAGGCGCTCAAAAAAACGATGCTTCCAAATGACCCGCGAACAACAGAGGAACCCATGTAGACGAATTTAGTACGTTGCTGCGATGTATAGATTTCTCTCACAATACGACATACAGACACTCAATTAACGATGCTTCCAAATGACCCGCGATCAATTGCAGATTAAGCGATCATTTGCACACGTCGTGACGACGAATGTGTGCTTACTGGGTAGTGGTTTAGGTGCGTTCTTCACCTGTTAGCTAGTGGTTTTGGTGTGTTGTTCACCTGTTAGCTCGTGGTTTTGGTGTGTTCTTCACCTGTTAGCTAGTGGTTTTGGTGTGTTGTTCACCTGTTAGCTAGTGGTTTTGGTGTGTTGTTCACCTGTTAGCTAGTGGTTTTGGTGTGTTGTTCACCTGTTAGCTAGTGGTTTTGGTGTGTTGTTCACATTCTAGCTAGTGGTTTTGGGGTGTTCTTCACCTGTTAGCTAGTGGTTTTGTTGTGTTGTTCACCTGTTAGCTAGTGGTTTTGGTGTGTTCTTCACCTGTTAGCTAGTGGTTTTGGTGTGTTCTTCACCTGTTAGCTAATGGTTTTGTTGTGTTGTTCACCTGTTAGCTAGTGGTTTTGTTGTGTTGTTCACCTGTTAGCTAGTGGTTTTGGTGTGTTGTTCACCTGTTAGCTAGTGGTTTTGGTGTGTTCTTCACCTGTTAGCTAGTGGTTTTGGTGTGTTGTTCACTTGTTAGCTAGTGGTTTTGGTTTGTTCTTCACCTGTTCACCAACTTCAGATTCTGTAATTCATTTGACAAGTGGATGGAAACTTAGCTAGAGAGAAGTCGTCTCCGTCTGTGTTTACCAGACACACCAGGGGCAAAGTTGGAAACCAGAATCAGCTTTAATCCAGTCCTAATCTAGTCCTCAACTTTCAAATCATTTTACTGGAGTTATTGTTATTATTGTTTATGTCATCAGTACCATATTTAGTCTAAATAGATGGGAATGTATCTACTGTACAATGCATTTGACGCAACTCAACAGATTTGGCAATCTGTATTAATTAACAGCAAATCATTGCAGCTTGATGGCGCTAACGTTAGCACATAGTAGTATAGATGGCGCTAACGTTAGCACATACTAACATGGAGGGCGCAAACTTTAACACATAGTAGTATAGATGGCGACATTATTAAAAAAAGAAGAAAACAGAGATCCGGAAGACAAGCAGTACGACATTCCCATCATCCTCGGCCTTATCTGCGAAAGATGTTTGAGACAGTAGACATCAAGGACTCCTGGCCAATGGGCTGGGGAACTTCTTCATTCAAGTCTGTTTAGTAATTCATATTTAATCCTTTATTTTCTTTCCAGAAGCCATATTTGAGCACACACGTAGATGTTGATTCCTCTAACTGTTAAGGGGAAGATTAAAAATAGAAACTAAATTTGTGAATTCTCACAGAATCACAGCTGAATTCATATCTTGCTAACGAGTCAGAATCGTATTAACCTGGAGTCCCAGTTTCTGTGATAATAATCATATATTTTATGTTTTAGGCCTGTTGGCAGACATCCATTTAAAAGGTAGCCATTTCCATATAAAGACGTGTCCTCCATGTCCACTGTAGTCCCTCAGCGTCTCTCTAGTAACGTGTCTGGTCCAGGGAGCTTTGCATAAAAAGTGGTTGTCATTCGCAAGGCTACTTTTACTTTTATACTTTAAATAAATTTCCAGGCTTGTAGTTTGTTACTTTTACTTGAGTAAAGAAGTTTAATAAGTACTTCTACTTTTACCAGAGTATTTTTTAACACAAGTATCTGTACTTCTACTTAAGTACGGAAAGTGAGTTCTTTTGCCATCTCTGCCTCTGGCACATCAGAAGTGCAACGTCTAAGCTGTTTTATGGCTCTGCAAAACTATCAGGGTCTAAAGGAGCAGCCCTTTTAAACTTGGCTGTCATCCACAACCACCGTCATTGTAAACTGCCTAAACAGAGACTTCTGCTTATATTGCTGCTTTTAATTTCTGTTAATGTCGACCCAATTCCAGGCCCAGAGCAAAATATGCCATATGACACCCCTGAAAGCTTTAAATGCAGAAAGGGCCTGGGATTTTGTCATTTGAATGTTTGTAGTCTTTGAGTACTTTTGCCATCTCCGCCCAGGACCAACCAAGACGACTGGAGTCAGATTTCCGATCAAACAATGTTAGAAGAGTAAGAACTCTCAGACGGTGGCTTTCCTTTGCTTCTTTGACTTTATTTTGTTATGGCCAGATGAGCTCACACACGGCTCAGTTCTGGAGGCGGAGTGGATCCCAGGCCCAGATCGGGCTGGGAGCTGGTCTGGCGTCTGCAGTTCTCACAGGAGGCAGGGGAGAGCTGGCTGATAAGGTTTGACTGCTCCTCCTGCGCCCCCGCCTGGCTGAAGCGCTCTGCAGGAGTGATTCAACGATCTGCTGCGATCTGATTGACAGTCAGCAGTAAAGCGTGGAGCTGCACGGCTAAGAAACTCTTCTCGGATGTCGCTTCGCACACATGCTGCTCCAGCTGCTTCACCTTACCCGCCCACATCTGGAACATGCACAGCATTAGGGCTGGGACCATTCACCTTGCTGATTTGAGTCTTTCATGATACATGGGTGCCAACTGGATTTGTATTGTGGTTTGATAGTATTGAGTATTGTGATTTTCTTTTCCTTCTTTAACAAAAACAAAAGTTGAATATTCACTTCTAGAGACAATATTTCATGAGACATGACACATTCTAATTTCTTTCTAAAAAGAATGTATTTTTTACAGAGGTCAGTCCTCAACAAACTGCATGTCATTTCCCCTCTCTCTTTCCTGCTATACTATATAAATATATATATATATATATATATATATATATATATATATCTATTAGAGCTGGGCAGCGATTACATTTTTTAATCGCGATTAATCACATAATTTCCCCGATTAAGCGCAAAATGAAATAATGAATTCAAAAGTAATGTTTATAGTGCAATTTTTTTTAAATGTTTTGCCATATGAACAAAAGTGCCGTAACATTCCTTTTGTTCTGCAAAAACTTACCAGCATTTTTGTTTATAAAGTAGCAGTTACATTAAAAAATGTTGTGTCTCGATTTGAACAATGTATTTATCATGTCCAGAGATGAATTCCATCTGGTTGGAACGTGTTGCTAAGCAACTCCTTCTTATGTCCACGTTCTTCTGTTGTTGCTCTAACTCTGCAGCCTTGCCGGACTGGGTTTAGAGCCCCACAACTTTTCTGCACTTCGCAGGACACTGTCCAACGAGCTGTAAAGCAGAGACACTGAGGGACACTGTCCAACGCGCTGTAACAGAACTGTGACAGAACGCTGGAGTCCGTGCGCAAAGCAGGGGACATGATCAGAAGGCTCGCAGCAGCGATCAGATTCCGTATCTACTCGTACTATCTGTCCTAACTGCGGTGGCTTTATTTGACACTTTCCACTGCTGTGCAACTTCAATACGGTGTCCCGCCCTGTCTCAGCCTAATGTCAGTCAGAGCAGTATACTGCACTGTAACTCCGAGATAATTACGATTGCCCAGTTAGTCCAGTAGTCGCCAGTAAGAGCAGCAGCGTGCACAAGTTGTAGCGTGGTTGCTTTTGCAGTCCTCTCCTTTTCACACGACTCGTGTATTCTTCTTGTTTGGAAGGTGAGGCACAGCACCTTGAGGCATGTCGCCTGCCAGGCATTAGCACAGGCAAGAAAAGAAGCGCAGTGTGTAGTTGTGGGGCAGGAGCGGTGGTTTGAAAACTTGGACCATGTCAAGTTACACCAAATCCATGCTCTTTATCCAGTTATAACAGACGGTTTTGGCTGATTGGCCGAAGTGGAGAAATGTAATGAACTTTAATAGTAAAACAGTCACGAAGCGGTTCGTATGAAAATGAACAGAACAATTTTAAAATAAAATAAAATAAAAAACATGTTTTATCGGAATCCTTTAAGACTGACTACTTTAATTAACAAGAAAATCCAGCTGTGTGTGTACAAAACGTATTACTTTAGTTAAATTAGTATAAGTTAATTTACTACTTAAATTAACTTCATTAACTAAATCAGCTAACCAACCAAATAAAATAATTTAGTTAAATTAATTTAATTAATTTGTATTTTGGTAATGAAACAATAAATGTCATTGTATTTTGAAAAAAATAGGAAAATTAAACAAAGTAGTCATTAAGTAGTTTCTGCCTATACGCTAACATACAAGCTAATATTGATATATCTGTGATATTACCAGAATATCAGTCAGTCAGTAGTTATTGCTTTAATCGTGGACAATGTCCCCATCGTAACCTATGATCTTACCTGTGCCGGTGTGTGGTTCTGGACTGGGGGTCTCTGTGGCTGAGGGCTGGCGGCTGGATGCCCCCAGCTTCTCTGCTGCTTTGTCCCTTTGGGGCCCCTTAGGGCCCATATGTGTTTGCCTGCAGTCCTAACATTACGTCTCCGGAAACAATTGTACAGTGTCCGTTTCTGTTTCTTACCCGGGCTGGGATGGATGCGCCCGCGCCGGTGGACACGTTAAATGGGTATGATTGTGGAATCCGGATCAAAGACGCCTGGTTTTGGGGTGATACATCACACCTTTTACCTGAGCTCTTCCCCTTCATTGTCCTCTTCCAAGTCTTTGGACCTTTGGGCCAGTGGTGCATTTAGCCGTGAATTTAGACAACGCTGCAAAGACAACAAGTTAGAAAACTATGAATTTTCTACCTACTCAACGGTAAGATGTCTTGAAGCGTATTGTGTGTGAATCTGCACGAGATTCACAGTGTGAGATGATAATAAGAGGGCGTCAGTGAGTGCTAAATAGATAAATGAACACAGGGAGGCTTGATAAATCACAAAGTCAAGGCTGATCAAAACAATGATCAATCAAAGGCAGGTGGTGCGGCGAGGGAGCCGGGCTGCCACTACGCTGATGATGACAAAGCTTATGAGTGTGTGAAAACACACAGCAGCGAGCGGGCCTCTTACCTTTTCCTGCTGCGCTGGGCGAAGTCAACCTGGTAGTGTCAGTCTGAACTGTGGCAGCGCCTCAAGTGTTCTTCCAAACCGAGAACACTACGACATCATTTGAAATTATGATGCATAACGGAATGGAATGCTTCCTAAATCAATATATTTGCATTAGAATGCCCAAACTCTAATTCCTGATTGTCTCTTTTTTTTAAAAGAAACAACATCCTACGTCATGAATTGGTTTAGACACTTGACACTCTACAGCAGTCACAAGAGGCCAGCACCCAAAAGGTGCACCCCCCCAGTCTGTTCCTCTTTCTGGTTTGAATTATGAGGATCAAATTCTTTATTTTGATGATGTTTTATGCACCAATTTGTCTTCACTGGAAATATTCACTGCAAAGTTGTCAAATTACAGGCACACACACACACACACAAACACACATATAGACCTTTGGAAGTGAGGGGTGGGGGGCTTCAGGGAATATATATATGTATATATATTTATATATATATATATATATATATGTTCCTGCATGGCCTATACAATACATAAAACATACAATATTTCCAGAGATGGCAAAAGTACTCACTTTCCGTAGAAGTACAGATACTTGTGTTAAAAAATACTCTGGTAAAAGTGGAATCACTGATTAAACTTCTTTACTCAAGTAAAAGTAACAAACTACAAGCTTGGAAATTTACTTAACGTATAAAAGTAAAAGTAGCCTTGCAAATGACAACCATTTTTTATGCAAAGCTCACTGGACCAGACACATGTTACTCTCCGGTCCAGCTCCGCTCAAAACCACAGCACCGGATCGGTCAGACCGTTGGCGTGTCGCTCGTTACCGCCTGAGCCTGTCACTTCACTTCTGAAGACAACACACTCACCTGTCCTGCTGATGTCCTGCTGATGTCCTGCTGTCCCAGCGTAAACTAACCACAGGCAGCTGTCTCGGGGACGGACTCCACGACCAGCGACGTGTGCTCAGAACAGTTTATGCATCTGACAGTTATGAACCCTTCAATCATGCATAAGTCTGTAAATTGTGTGCTAGGTTTAAAATGACATGCTAGTAAATGCTGTGTTTTGGTTCACTTCCTGTATTTAAGTCGGACCACGTTCTCACTTGAAATGAACTAAACTCTAGTTTACTTTGTAAACTGAAGACTGAGACCCCCGTTTTTAAGTAGACCAGAGTTTGTTAGAGTAGGGGCGAGCCTTAACAGCGTCTCAAAGGAACCGGACTATCTATACTATGTTTTAAAACGACCAAGTGAAGAGGGTGTGAAAGCAACATATGACTAAGACTGACAACAGAAGGGGTCGAAAGGGGCCCTCATCTCATCTCATAAAAGGTGTGATGTATCACCCCAAAACCAGGCGTCTTTGATCCGGATTCCACAATCATACCCATTTAACGTGTCCACCGGCACGGGCGCATCCATCCCAGCCGCACATGGAGTTCAGCTTGAATTATTAAAGTTCATCTATTTTTTCCATGCTTTTCACTGACTGAATAGTGGAATGCACACAAGCACGTTGTCACTGAGTGGGGGGGTGAAGCAGAACACTGAGCACAAACACGAACCGTGTGCTGTGCAGCTGGAACACTCCCCCTGCGGTTCTGCTCATTCAACAATATAAAGCATCACAAAAGCAGTACGAGCATGTGGTAAGTGCAGGATAATTACTATAATCAGAGCATAATATCATGTAAACAATACAGTATATGATGAAGCTGAGCTCCAGTCTGTTGAATGAGCTGCTGTTAAACAACCACTTGAGGTCAGTGTTGTTCCAGGCTGAGACCACGTCTAGCCCTGGTGGTGTCCATGTCTTGAATCTGAGGTCAGGCCATGCGAACACATCCCGTGACCTCAGAAAGGAGAGGACGTACGGTGGGTCGGCCTCAGAGGAGCCCCCGCTCACATGATAACATGATAACATGATGTCAGGTGTAAAAAAGCAGCGACAATGTGAAACAAAGGCTCTGTGAAGCATAGAGCAATGTCTAGGCAATAGTTCCCATGCAACTGAAACACACTGGGGGGGAAATGTCTTACAGTAAAACCTGCAGTAATGGTAGAATAAACATGAAACTGGATTTTGGAAATGGAAAGAAAGGAGATGAAACACATTAGCAGAGAGCCGCTGCAGGGCAGGAATGAATCACGCTGAATTCTTTCATGTCTTTTTTTGTGTATTTGCGTAAAATGGGATTTCAAGCCAACTCTTCCAGATGTGAGGACGGGATTTGTAGGTGGACCTGTGTCCAGTGGATGAGAAAACAGGCTGAGAGTAAGAGCTCGGATTACACCATGTTTCATTCTCTAATTGGGATGATTTCTAATGAAGGTACTAATGGGTAAGCCGGAGCCTCCTGGAGGATGTTTGGCTTCTACCATTCGAGCCATGCCTGTCGTTAGGGCTGCAGCCTGAATTTCATAAATCCAAATCAGGGGAGGGAGTTGCCACCAAAAAGACTCTCTGGCATTTTCTGATTATTTTCTTCTTTATCATCTTCATGTATTCATTCAATTGACTCTTCAAAAACATTGTCTGTACATTAGCTCTTCATAGCTACTGTTCCAAAACCTTCACAATACCAGGATATGTTTCTGTGTGGGGTATTATATTATGTACATATTATATGATATTAGTATCTTCCTAAATTAGATATGTTATCTGTTTGTCTCCAACAAATTAAAATTAAAGGTCTGTAGTCTAACAAATCTCAGATCAGCCTTTAATACTCATGTGTAACATTGGAGAATGTGAACGTAAAAAGTCCCAGACACACTTCATGGCCCTGCCTACTGTGGCACATAGCTGCAACTAAGGTCTGTTTTTGATTATTAAGCTAACCCTTGATTATTTTCTATAGTAATCAATTATTGGCTTGCTTAGCGGGGCGGGGTGATGAACGGTGGCAATAACAGTGACTGAAAATGAAATCAGTGGTAGTAGTTCATGTCATAGCAGGGCGCTGCGGGGTCTTACAGGGTGTAGCGTAGCACAGTAGAATGTAGCTGGACGTAACAGGACACTGCAGGGCATAGCTGGACGTAGCGGGACGTAGCAGGACACTCCAGGGCATAGCTGGACGTAGCAGGACACTCCAGGGCATAGCTGGACGTAGCAGGACACTGCGGCGCATAGCTGGACGTAGTAGGACCCTGCAGGGCTTAGCTGGACGT
>NC_048420.1:376191-377800 GCF_013103735.1 Etheostoma cragini | reverse complement strand
CAGGGCATAGCTGGACGTAGCAGGACACTGCAGGGCATAGCTGGACGTAGTAGGACACTGCAGGGCATAGCTGGACGTAGCAGGGTGTAGTGCAGCAGGACGACAGCTGCAACCAAGACCTTGGTGCCATCCCAATCCAAGGAAATATGCTGGGAGAAAATAAAAGACAAGAGAAATGCTTACAAAACAAATCACTTTTTTATTGTTTATGTTAGGTGGGGTTGATTGGGTGGAAACTTGCCCAAATCAGATTTAAAAGAGCAGTACAGAGCCATAGGTAATAGCTATTGTGTTGTTTTGCCTCGGAAGCAACGCTTGGTACTAACGTATAAAATCAGCTCTATCATGCTATGTTTTGAGCTCATATATGCTATTAGAGCACATCAAACTGCAATTGAATCCATTCTTTAACCTTTTGCTGTGTTGTCCAGTCTCACTAAAGTCCTATACACACACATTGCTTCAGCATCTGGAGACATCCAAGGCCTTCTCAGTCCTGTTTGCTACATAAGCATTGAGATCTCACAGAAATGCATGAAATCACCACAACCTCTTAAAGATTCAAACTATTTTACCTAAAATAACAGCTTCAAAATCATTTTGATGCACCCGGTCTTGGAACGGTCATTCCCACTCCACTCCTCGTGTGGCACTATGTCACTTTGGTTAGCGGGTCGGACCCCCCCTGAGAAATGCTTCATGCTTGGAAACAAGTCAATGATTTTGTAGAAACTGGATCATGGTTTAAATATAAAAAGGTTTTGTTATTTTCCCCCTGATGTCCCTTACTGTTCCGTTCCCTTTATTAAAAATATAAAATTCAAATGCTATGACATAGAATACAACTTGTGAAGAGCGTTGTTGGGAGCCATCCACATTAGTTTTTTTGAAAATTTGGTTGAAAGAAATCCAAATTTGTTTCAAAATTATAGCAACTTTTGGAAAATGAGGGAAATTTGACCCAAGAACAAAAGGAGGGTTAAGATGTTTTTTTTTTTTTTAACCACGGTAACAGTTACGTCAACATTGAATTTTGGATTCCCGCTGGACACAAACTGGGGGACAGGAACTGGGGGACACGGACAAGGGTCTTCTCGGTGAAAGCCCTGTTGTCTCCACCACAACAAAGGATCCTAATCGACGTCGGCATTGTTTCTGTGGTGCGGGCACGTCATGCCCATCACTAATTAATTTGTTAATAATCGATCGACTAATCGATGAATCGTTTCGACGCTGCATCTGTTGCCAACGACAGGAGACGGTAATTACGGCGTGAGCCAGATCAAAGCTGCGTGTGCAGACATAAACTGTTACTTCACAGGGCATGGTAGGAGTAACTGTCTAACTAACTGTCTGTGAGGTCTTGGGACTCGGGTTTTGGAGAGTGACCGACTCGCAGTGGCCCGGGGGGAGAGGAGAGTCGTTGACCTGCGGCCAGTCGTCCTCCGCTCCGACAGCGGAGCACCTCCCGTATCATCCCCCAAGTGAGTCATCAGCAGCACGTCAACTTGGCTGAGCTTCTTCATGCCAATCTTCCTATTGCTTTTTTTAATCCCCCAGCGTGCCTCGTTTGAGCAATTGCCTCCCACCCCCTCCTCTCTCTCTCTCT
>NC_048420.1:374317-375413 GCF_013103735.1 Etheostoma cragini | reverse complement strand
GGTTCAGCTCTTCTGCAATCTCCATCTCAGAGTCCCTTTGTCCCTTTGTGTTGCTGTTATTTACTCCAATAGCTTTTCTCTTTCCTACCTCCTCCTCCTCCTCCGCCTCCTTCTATTCCTCGCTGAAATTCTCTAACCCTCCTCATCATCCTCCCCATCATTTTCCAAACCCTAAGCTGACTGAGCCTCCCAAAGCCATCAGGTCTGATTGTCTGATCTCGAGGCATTGAGTCCTCCGGCTGAAAATGAAAAATGAGGATTCCTCTCAGCCTCTATTTTTATTCTGTTTTCATTCTCTCTTTCATTCGTCTCTCATCGGTCTCCCCCTTTTTTCTTTCCCCACTTCTCTTTCACACTCACGCACACACCTCTCTGTCGGCTCTTTTACTCATATTTCTTCACCTTTTGTGGCCTTCCACTCGCCTGCCCCTCTCACCCCATTCCTCCCCTCGTTCCCGTTCATTTCTGTCCTCCGTCCTCGGCTGGCTTGACTGGCAGCTGTACTGGCACGCGGGTACATGAAGGGGCTGAGAAGTAGAAGTAGTCACACATCATTGGGTAAGGCTTTCAAATACAGCCTGCAAGTTCCAGGAACTCCTGTGTACAAATGTGGTACCAAGGAAATACTTGTACAAGTACGAGTAAAGAAGTACAGGAGAGGAAGGGGGAACATATTAGCATTAGGGACTTAATTAAACTGTAGGTAATTTTTACCAGTACCAGCAAGCAACGTTCTTTCCCAAAATATTATATAGGTCTATATTATTATATCATGAAGTGGAGCCAAATTATGTGTGGGACTTAAACTTAAACTTATTAACAAAACCTTTCTAATACACTTTGATATGCTTTGCAGTTGAAAATTGTGACCAAGGGACCGTTTTACTTTATAGTCTACATTCTCTAATTACCCTGTAATGTTCTTACAGGACACAATGGTGTGTGTTATTTCACAGCTGCATAGTATAGAATAGGAATCTAGATCCAGTTCAAAGGGAGTGAAGAAGGGAGCCCACACCAGAGGTGGGTAGTAACGAGTTACATTTACTCCGTTACATTTACTTGAGTAAGTTTTAGAAAAAATTGTACTTCTAGG
>NC_048420.1:368760-374217 GCF_013103735.1 Etheostoma cragini | reverse complement strand
GGAGACGTAGCGGTAGTTTTAGTTTTTGCTGTGGAGAGGTGATGTTTGTCTTTTAGGTTACATACAGTATGTTTTACACATGCAGTAACCATCCAAGTTTGATGTGACAAGTCTCTCAAGTAAGCTAATTTGTAATTAATAAATTAATTTTAATTTATTTTATTGATTGGATGAACTATACTTTGCCTAAATATGATTATTTTGTATTTCTGTCTGTCTGATTGATGCTTGTGTTAAGAAATAAATCAGACGTTACTCAACAGTTACTCACTACTTGAGTAGTTTTTTCATCAAGTACTTTTTTACTCTTACTCAAGTAATTATTTGGATGACTACTTTTACTTAGTCAAATTATTCTGAAGTAACAGTACTTTTACTTGAGTAGAACTTTTGGCTACTCTACCCACCTCTGGCCCACACACACTCTAACTACGAGGGCTAGCACGCCCGACTTAGCATGTTGTCAATCGAATCCGATTCTGCTGTTCCATATCTGACCTTTTTATAGTTTTTTTCATAGAGTATAAACCAACGTTCTATTGAGCTGCCAGATTTCTGAACAGGGGTTGGGCAGGACTTACAGGGTGACAGGGACTACGGGAACACATAATGAAGTAAACAAGACAAGTTAGCCTTCTGAGCTAATGCGTGCTAACTTCCCTAACAATCAAAAATGTGCAACAGCCGTTTTTTTGCAAAAACTAAATATCTAACTCTGAATTGAGGTCTCTCTGTGCGTGCGTGCATGCATGAGTGCGTTTGTCTGTATGTGCAAAAGGCCCCCCCACGCAGCACGCGGTTGTGAGGCTCGGTACGGCAGCAGGGGTGGGGCTTTGCTACATCCCTGGACGGTCATTGGTTGTTCTGCACCGGCTCTGCTCCGGGACTTCCTGTAGAAGAGAGACGCCAGTAATGTCTGGCGAGCACGGCTCTTTCTTTCTTGCGCCCGCCACAGTCACCTCTCTGTCACTTCTGTTAAGTGGTGGAATGTAACTAAGTACATTTACTCAAGTACTGTACTTAAGTCCAAATGTTGAGGTACTTGTACTTTACTTGAGTTTTTTCATGCCTCTTTCTACTTTCTACCTTTCAGAGAGAAATATTCTACTTTTTACTCCTCTACATTCATCTGATAGCTTTAGTTCCTAGTTCCTTTAGTTCCTCCACTACGTTATCTGATAATTTTAGTTCCTAGTTCCTTTAGTTCCTCCACTACGTTATCTGATAGCTTTAGTTCCTAGTTCCTTTAGTTCCTCCACTACGTTATCTGATAGCTTTAGTTCCTAGTTACTTTAGTTCCTCCACTACGTTATCTGATAGCTTTAGTTCCTAGTTCCTTTAGTTCCTCCAATATGTTATCTGATAGCTTTAGTTCCTAGTTCCTTTAGTTCCTCCACTACGTAATCTGATAGCTTTAGTTCCTAGTTACTTTAGTTCCTCCAATACGTTATCTGATAGCTTTAGTTCCTAGTTACTTTAGTTCCTCCACTACGTTATCTGATAGCTTTAGTTCCTAGTTACTTTAGTTCCTCCAATACGTTATCTGATAGCTTTAGTTCCTAGTTCCTTTAGTTCCTTTACATATTAAGGTTTATGTGAACAGAACACACGTTCTGTAGCATAAGAGCTGAGATGCCGAGACCTGTTAACACACAGCTGCTTGGATCCTTCACTCTTTCTAAAATGCGAGGATCTTTCGACATTGAGTACTTTGAATTTTTTAACTACTTTTTTTTGTTGATACTTTTTACAGTGTGGTATTAGAACTTTTACTGCAGTAAAGTATCAGAATACGTCTTTCCCCGCTGCTTCTGACGGAGGACTTCCAGCGAGTCTACAGCCGCGCCATGTAGGGGGAGTGGAGCTGGCGTGCCCCCCCCATCGGCGGATTTGAATGGCCTAATGAGATGCCCATTGTACGGTTATGGGATGAGTTGTTCTTTGAACAGGCATGCCACTCAGTTGGATACTGGGAACCAAGAAATCAGTCCAAACAGGCACCCCCCGTCTCACTAACTCTGGTTCTGGTCCGCAGATTCCTCCTGAACACGAGGACAGCAAATGTCCCCTGACCTTCACTGAACTGTGATGGACAAAAACTACACAAAACGACCCAACTTGGTTGAGTCAACTCACTCTATCTGACAGTGTGTAACTACATAGGTACTGATCACCTCCAGGCACCGTCACCCACGGCAACCTGAGTTCGCTCTCCAAGTTCCCTCTTCACCTTCACCAGTGTCTAGGCTCCACCATAAAAATATTTTTAACACTGAACGATGCTAATCTCCAAAGACTGTGCGTTTCATATTATGTACATGTTCAATAAAGCGTCGGTCCTGATGTAAATAGCCGGGGTACTCTAAATAATTAGACTGTTATCTAAAGCCTTACCAATCAGTGCTTTGGACGTACCATTTCATTACAGTGGTCAGTGGAGTTTCTTCTCTAATACCACTGCTCCCAATAAGCTTATGTTGTTGTCTTTCACGTGTCTGTGACCTTGCAACTAATAACCACAGCCCAAGGATCATCATAACGCCCTAGAAAATTAGTAATGCTTTATGGTAATGTTATTATTCTATCAGTAGCAAGCACTGTAACAAATTTATTTTTGATCACTTCAAAAATATTAATTGAAATATGCCCAAACTTAAATCCTAACCTGATCCCTCCAGGTGTGTAGCTGTCTCTCATACTTGATAAATGTCAGTGAATGTGACTCAGGGTGGATGGAAGGACCGCGGCTGCTTTGGTTTTACTGAGCATAGAATATGTTAGAAGAGTGATAAATCACAGGAGAGACAACTGGCTCATTACTCATGTTTGAAGGGAACAAAAGGAGGTGGTGATACATTTAGAAAATGGTCTGGGAAAGGCGTTAATAAGTTACTTGTCCTCCACTTGGGTAAAGCACAACAAGCTGTAAAAACATTATTATATCACTTTTTTTTTTTACAGCTTGGACATCTACTGTGTCGTGTAATGTACGCTGCTGAGTTATAACATGTATAAGCCTCATGGAGTCGTTGCAGCTAACATGCAAAACACAACCCAATATTTTCATTAGCATTTATCTGGAGGTGTGTTTCTGCCAAACCTATTGTTTGTAATGTAAGGCCAGTCCTTACTCTCCTACCTCTGTTTTGGTCACCACCAACTTCTGATGGAAATATCTGGCTCTTTAGCTGCTAAATGCTAAACAGTATGACCACTAGCTAGTCGCTGTCTGTCCGCTGTTTGGTGGTGTTCAGTGGGTTTATCAGAGCGTTTCTGCTGAAAATGGATGACTTCTGCAGCTGGAAGGAGCTCAGTAGAGCTCAGGGAAACTACAAAGATGGTGGTACTTCTTCGTATCCCTTGTAACACCTTTCACATTAGTAATATTGAGTATATGGGCAAACTAATGATAACTACAGCTTTTAAAGTACCCATATTATGAAATAATCCCTTTTTCTGGGACTTGGGGGGTTATTTTGTGTCTCTGGTTCTTACACACACACACACACACACATACACACTTGAAAAAAAAAACATCCATGGTATTCTGACTAAGATCCGGTTTCTGAATGTCCTCTGATCTGGTTTCTGAATGTCCTCTGATCTGGTTTCTGAATGTCCTCTGTCTTCAGTCTCCGGGTGAGCTGTCCAACATCTGCACGGCTTTCTACATCACTAGAGACGAGGTGGCTAACCGTAGCATGCTAGCTCGTTCTCAATGACTAAACACTGCTCCAACAGCCACTAGTGGACCAGAATCTCCAAAAGAACTACTCCCATGTACACTTCAATAAAATTGAACTAAGTGCAACTTGCACAATAGCTTTATCTAAATATATATCATTACTAGTCAAGCAGTTGCACATTTTGTATTCCCAACTTGTATATATTTCAAGTATTTGTTCTTGTATTTTATCCTATTATTATTTCATGTATATTGTATCCTAGTATTTCATTTAAATGTATGTTCTGGGCTGTGTGACTGATTTTTTGCTGCTCTAACACTATAATTTCCCATCTAGCTATAAGAGTACAATTCAGTCGTATGTTTCAAATTAAAATAATTGGAATGGCACTTGGAGAGCGCAGTCCTCCTCCATGGCCAACGGTGCATTCAGGTTGTTCTTCTGAGTTCGGTGTGTTCATGAGCTTAACGTCGTAATGTGGAAACGCTACAAAGAGGATGTGTTGCATTTTATTGCTCACAGTGTTTTAACAACACAGGGATAGACGTTTCTAGCATTTGCTGGACACTGACAAGCAAAGGATGCAGTTCACGGGAGCCTTGAAATATTTTACTATATATAATATAACACATATTTTTTTAGATTATTCCTACATCACATAAATGCATCTTAGATGCTCTATCTCGCAATGTTAAGGAAAGTCCAATTACTCTTTGGCTTTCCAAAATGTAACAGGTTTGTCCTTGGCCCATGCTACACGCTTAAATCAAGTTAAAAAAATTGGGCATGTTTGGTTTTGTAATCTTTCTAAGAGACATACGGACAAAACCCCACTGAAAACGTGCCCTCCCTGGCGTAATTAAAGATTAGATCGACCGTGTCTCCCTAAATTGATTAAACTCTTGACATCACATCTGCCTTGATGTCATGAATATGACTTAAGAGCAATATCCAGCGGAGAGGCAGCTGACAGCCAAGCCAAAATGTTGTCTGGGCCCCCAGGAAGCATTGCTCCTGGTGGCGAGGTGCGGCAGCGTGAAGCTGCCAGGCGTCACTGTGGTAGATGAGCTGGTGGTGTGTAAGGCGCAAGGTGATGGAGTGTGTGAGGTCTGGTCTATCGCTGTCATTAATAACCCAGACAGGCCTGGCAGCACCCTGGAGCCCCATTCCTATACATAACCCTCAAAGGAGCCTCCAGGGCCCCTCCACCGGCCCCTGAGGACGCACACATACACACATCGGCAAACAAGTCGCACCACTGATGTTAACATGATAGAGAGGAGACACAGTGTGATGGAATAGTGCTACACCTGTAGTGAAAAAATGTCACAGCAGAAAATACAAGAGGTTATAGTCTCCGATATGTGACGTTCTTGCTTATTTCTCCTTCAGCGGGTCTATTAACCCGAGACAGACCAAAGAATTCAAAATGTGAAGGAGGCTGGCAGAAGTGTCTGCTCTTGTCTTTTGTCACACACCAACACTTTCTTCACCGTGCACACAGCCGAGAAACCCTTTCAAATCAAGATGCAATACACACACAACGTCATACGTGGATTTGGCTTTCGTCTCGCTTCGGTCTGCCGGCCTGTTGACGGTAACATCTTATTTCACGCGTCTGCTTTAAACGCAGGAATGCCTGAACACTGTTGAGCTCTGGGCTGAACCTGAATGACCCAGTCTTTAGAGCTGTAAAAACTCTTTTCTGTGGTGCTAAAGTAAAGATGTAGCAGAGAAGAAGATAGACTTCCAGAGGGGGGGGGGGGGGGGG
>NC_048420.1:365791-368578 GCF_013103735.1 Etheostoma cragini | reverse complement strand
GGACTGAAAAAAGTTAAGGAAAGTGGTGCAAGGAATAGATTAATGGCAAATGGTAATGGGAAAGAGCGAGACTACTCTGACAATGGAATACAAGAGACAGGAGGCCGACAGAGGAATGGCAGTTGGACAGTGTGTTTCTGTGGGAGAGAAAGAGTCCTCTCTGACCGAGATGGGAGATAAAGACATAGATGGATAGGAGAGGACAGAGGGAGAGGGAGAGGGAGGGGGAAGGGCTTTAATGAATTAATGTTCTCACAACTAGATGCCTCCTCTCTTCGTCTCAGACGCAGACGATGAAATAATAAATAAACACATGAATAATGAAGAGGCCTGCATGAGCTGGCTCTCCGGAGGGGGAGAAAATGGGAGTGAGGAATGGGGGGGGTGAACGGGTGGTTTAGGGGGAGAGAGGGGTGGTAAGGCAGATAGACGAGCACTGAGCCTCTCTGGTGATTTGCTCCAACATCAAGCAGCTGGAGGTTACTGAAAAATTTAGCGATGCGCGGGGAGTCGGTGAATGCTAATAGCACAAACTGACTTCCCCCTGTAGCCCCCCCATTCCTCCACACTCCGCCTGCACACACTCACACCGGTGCACTCCAACCACCTTCAGTCTCTGGTGACCTTGCTCGACGGCGAGATGGAGCGTCCACCGGCATGCTAACGAGACGTGGCTTTGGGTTTGCAGGACTGCCAGACGCTGCAGGGCGCTAAGAGGGCAGGTAGGGGCATCCACATGACATGGTAGCATGGCAGGACCTGGGTGGAGATGGACAGGGTGCCACTCATCCCGGCCTATACGACCACAGAAGTGCACTTCAACAGGTTAATGTGGAGGGGTGGACTGGAATCCAACTTCCAAAAGCCCACTGGTGAACATAACCCTCGGACATATTAATCTACATAGTAGGTACATACAAAGCTAATTAGGCCCGTCAGCTCCACTAAACTCTCTCTGTCTTTCTCAGTATGGCTAAGTTTTCTAAATGTTGTAAAGCAGAAGCTTGAGTGATGCGTTTAACATCATTGCTGAGAAAGGAAACAGCTTTGAGATGAAGAGGAAATAGAACTGTAAATGGACTGTATTTATGTAGCGCTGAGCCACAGCCGGCCACATTCCAAGACCATTAGGGAACCATGCACTATATGTATTTAAAGGACAACTCTGGTCTATTGCAACTTTTTACAGTTTTGGCCATCATACCTATCTGTAATAACAGGGGGGTAAAGATTAACAGATACACGTCAGAAAACCAGTACAAGAGTCAGAGTCTACTACATGTATGCAACATGGTGGCTCAAGGGTTAAGGGTTGTGGGTTTGAATCCAGGCCTTTCTGTGTGGATTTTGGATGCTCTCCCATGTTTGTGTGGGTTTTGTATGGGTGCTCGGGTTTCCCCAACCATCAAGAAAACATGGACTGGGATCTGGAGCTGGTCCCCGGGAGCTGTACACGACTGCTCCCTGGCGATGGGTTAAATGCAGAGGATAAGTTTTGCTACGGATGCAACAAATTCTACATGAAACAAGAAAACAAATTGAATATCCATCCATATTGTTATCACACTGAAAAAGATGTCAGACAACTTAGCACAATGCAGTGTGTTAATAATCCTCAGAACACACATCACATCAAAAAATCCATAAACTCCAACATTGCTGCTGAAACATGCTACTGCGACAGGTACCTTAACTGAACTTTTTGTCTGATTTGAAGACTTATTCTATGAATGCATGTTGTGTCGGATGGTGACATTTAGAAGAAGTCAGAGCGGTTCCAGCTCGTCTGTTGTGTTTTAACATCAGCATCAGATCGCGGGTGGAGCATTATGACAGGCCACTCTGTCAGAATCTCAACAGCTGCTCCACCGTACATCTCAGTCTCATTTACATGTCCTGAAGTCTAAAATCAATCAGCTAGTGTTTTTTGTGGTTTGTGTTAGCTTTGTTAAAGTGTTAAGTGTAAACTGTAAAACGTGGGTGTTTAAAGCTATAGTGTGTAGTTTCTGTCAACAACATGTGCATTGCTGCTCATGTGAATACTGTTATTTAAAGTTGTGACCATTATTTCATATCATTAGTCATGTGACAGTCATATTGTTATGCTGCTGTATGCAGTCTGATGTTCATATTGTGGTAAGAAGTTTGATGAATACATTATGACAGTTGTTGAGATCTTTAGAAAAGACTGATTAATAAATTAAGTCAGTTACAGAGAGCAGTAGAGAAAGTCCTGGTTGTGTAGTGGACCACGGCACCTTCACTTATTAGAGTTGATTCATATGTTTCTTGTATTCTTTAACAATGAAGGATTTAATAAATTGGCATTATTAGCACAAAGTGTGTGTTGTCTAGTAAACTGGGACTATCATTTGGAAGGACTGTTCAATTATAAGAACATATTTATATACAATTTTACAATCCTCCATAATTATAGTCTCAGTTCACTGAACCGATAACTATATAGAGTAGACTACTGTACATTCATGTAACAACAGGGAGAGGACACCTCAATAGTCCTCAATCATCCCATTCATACAGGAAGCTGCCCAGTTCACCACCAGCCTGATCTGCTGCCACTGAGGTTAAAGGCCTTGCTCAAGGGTACGTCAGTGGTGGTGATGAGGGACAAGTGGTCCTCTTTTACTTTCCCCACACAGATTTTTATCCAGTCGATCACAAGCTTGCTTCTTTAACTTGTAGGCCACCTCTCCTCTTTTGATTACATTCATAGAGCAAGTGATCCCTTCCAGTATTAGGGGACCTCTAAGGTCTATATAAAAGAGA
>NC_048420.1:362910-365691 GCF_013103735.1 Etheostoma cragini | reverse complement strand
ATGTCTAAAATGATATAAAAGACATAGTATAATATGTCTAAAAATTATATAAAAGTCATAGTATAATATGTCTAAAATGATATATAAGACATAGTATAGTATGTCTAAAAATGATATAAAAGTCTGAGTATAATAAGTCTAAAAATGATATAAAAGTCATAGTAGAAAATTGAAAAAAGTGATGTGAAACGCAACGAATTTATATGATAATAAAATCAAATTATAAAACAATCTGATGCAAAGCATTTCAAAAAAGTAATAATATGCCATTATTTCATAAGTTGAAAAAAGATAAAAAGGCATTTTACAGTATGTCGAAAGAAATCAAAGTAAAGGCCAAAAAAAGTGATGTAGGAATCCATAGTATAGTTTAATAAAAGTGACACCAAGCCAGGAAATAGTATGTCAAAAAATCAATCAAAATCCATAGTATGGTGTGTCGGAATAATGATAAAGACTATAGTATGTTGAAAGAAATCATAGTATATTACCTAAAATGATGAAAAAAGCCCTAGTATATTATATATTATGTAAAGTGATAAAAAAGTCATCATACAGTTTATCATGTTGTAAAAGGTCATAAACATGTTGAAAAAGACATGGACAGTATGCTATGTGGGCGGAGGAGCCTGGGACCGAACTACCAATCTTATGGTTCTATTTCTATGCTCTACCTTCTACAGGGTGTCTGCTGCTATGTCAGTGCTTACCTTATCTCCATTTAGGAGGACATGAATCGACAAGCCGAATCAACAAGTAGTGTCAACCCTACACACAAAAGGCTCCTGCAGGGCTCATTTCTCACAGATGATGATGCAGTAGTACGTTTTTGAATAAGGCCTCTTCTTGTGGGGGGGGGGGATTATTGAAGGGTAGGAAACTGTTAGAAAGCACTGATGTGTTGGGGTCAGTGAGCTCTGATCAGAGCAGTGAACAGCTGATGAAAAACCCATAAACCCTCTGTAGCATGAATTCTCTTCTTTCATTTGTAATTCTTTCTTTTAGAAACGACGGATTAAACTTTTTTATGATTTATTATTATAAGTGTGAGAAAGGGAGGAAGGTCAGGGGATTTGTTTTAGCTGTAATCTGTTACTTAAAGGTCCCGTATGGTAAATTATGACCCATATTTAAAGTCTCAGAAATCATTTAGGATTACCTCACTTTCAATGAAGCCAAAACAGTTGAATTGGCATGTCTTTATTCATTATCTGGTAAATACTGTGAACAACAGTATCAAAACCCCCCCTCCACAGTCTGCACGGTGTTGGAACTACAGCTACAAGTGCATGTACATACAGGATTTACCCTATTATACTTCATCGACAGGAACTGATCAAACTGCAAACACAAACAGTCTATGAATATTTGAGATTTCACATGAACAATGGTTAAGTTACTCAGGCTCCCGAGGAACACCAGAATGTTCCACCATGCACATGGCTCTCCCAGTCTCTCCACTGATTTATTGAAGTGAATTAGGCTCAAACCGCCGTCATGCATGGATTATGTTTTTGCAATTTTACACATAATAATCCACAATGATCACATTACACAAAACTTAAATTGCACATCAAAATCCCACATTTCCCCACTTCCGACCTATGTGAAGGTATAGTGATGACATCACAACGGTACAGACGTGCTGACGGCTCTTTCAAACTGTTCCTGAATAAAGGCTGTGTGTAGTTCTTTGAGTATTTTAATACTATCACAAAGCAGCCCGACCTGCTTAATAACAATAAAATGAAATGAAAATCTCACTTTTTACAAGAAGGACCTGAGTCAAGTAACACAGTGCTACTGTGCCCGTTACAGGAGAAACAGAGTGGAGATATGAGCTGGAACTAAAGATGATTGGTTGGAAGTTTTGACAGAACCAGGGCAGGACCCCCCAGGTAGGAACCATTCCACTCACACGGAAGTGTTTCCAAACGAGGTATCTAGTTTTGAAGGCTGTTCTATTCTGATCTATTTTGACCCTAGCTCTGGTCCTGCTGGCCCTTAGGCCCGGATGGCCCCCAGGTCCCAGTGCCCCAGCCGGGATGCTGACAGACTGGATGGGAGGGTCGGGGCGCCGCCACGGAGCCCCGGGGACATGATCTAAAGGCAGAGCTGCTGGGGTTGCTCGTTGTGGTCCCCCGCCACTATAATCGGAGCTTCACGTCCGGCTCCGAGGAGTCTGCCCAGGCTCGTATCACTCCCCCCTCCCCCTCCTCACCCCCTCCCCTCTCCTGCCAGTCCATCTCAACAATGCAGCCTCCCACTTCCCTTCTTCTTCTCCTGCACCACTACGGCGTTGGGAGGCAGACGGAGGGAAGGCGGAGAGGCTTCAACAATAGTAGCTGTGTGAGAGGGCCACTCCTTTGAGCTTAACACTTAGATACACACTTTAAAACACACAAGTATGCACACAAGCACACATGTGCACACACACATACACACGCATGCAAAACATTAAACAAAGAAGTCCAACACAATGGCGCTGGGTTGTCTTGCCTTCCATTGCGGTGGGGATTTATTGGCTTCTATGTGGTGTGCAGAGCCATCCCTCTTGTAAAAACACATTGTCTGGGCTCCACAGAGCATCAGCTCCGGTCTTCTGGCTCCGTGTCGGAGCCTCAGCACCTCCACTGGTTTCCCATCCACCCACTAGAATCAGCGGAGAGCGCTGGGAAGGACTTGGAGCCTGGCTGGCGGGCTAAGCTCGCTCCAGAGTGCTGGCTGCGAGCGAGGTCATCTGTCCAGAGCACTGAGTCTCTGGGGGGGGGGGGGGGGGGG
>NC_048420.1:354458-362810 GCF_013103735.1 Etheostoma cragini | reverse complement strand
ATATATATATATAATTTGGATGATCTCTGCCAATATTTCTGTATTTGTAGGAGGTCTGTTCCTTTATTAGTCCCACAAGGAGAAATTACAATTTACACACATTGCACACAGGCCTGAAATACACACACATGCTCAGGTCCTATATATGCACTAAATGGAGAGATGTCAGAGTGGGGGGGCTGCACATGGAAAGGTGCCCCGACCAGTTGGGGGTTGGGTGCTTTGCTCAAGAGCACCTTAGCAGTGCCCAGGAGGTGAACTGGCCCCTCTCCAGCTACCAGTCCACCAACTTACTTTGCAGAGGGCTGCCATCTTGGCTCTTTATACATCAGGTGGTTCCCCATCTGCAGCCAATCACGGGTTTGGGTATGAGTATTAGGAAATCAATTAGCATGTGATCATGCTAATTGATTTCCACCAATTATTTCGCGGCTATGGCACCCACTATTTGCATGGGAAATTGAAAAGAAGAGAGAAAACACAGGGCACACAGCAGACCAAAGAAATAAATATGACTACAGTCATCACGATCCATAACTTGATTTATCAATGTGCATTTTCTATTCAACATCAGCTGACATTGACTGGCAGTTCTTCCATATTTGAATGAGACCTGGGCCAGTAGTGGCTGACCCATCCAGTACATACATTCATCAGCCAGTCTGCTTTTTCTCCAGCGGAGCGTGTGAAGCGGCCCGGGAGGCCGGCTGACTCGGATCTGCCATGCCCAGCAGCACGAGGCCGAGGAGTGGGAAGGAAGAGGAGAGAAGAAGAGCTGCGTCAGAGCTGTCTGCACTCAGGCCTGATGGAACCAGGCCGACTGCTGCCGACAGAGGTGTGTGTCTGTGTGTGTGTGCGTGTGTGTGAATGCGTTGGTGTGTGAAAAAGTAGTGCAATCAAGAAAGAAGTTTTTTCAATAGAAGACTTGTCACCATTGAGCCTCACATCTCATGAACAGATTTCAGAGAGTATAAACCCACTTTCTCTGCTTTTTCTTAGCTTCATCGAAACAGAAAGAAACCCCTAACTACTCCCTTTCCTCTGTTCCTCTTTATCATCAATCATCTCTCTCTCTCTCTCACACACACTTAAAACTGTGTTGGGAGCCCAAAGTGTTGAGGTAATGACTTACACATGTCCCTATTAAGGATCTGGCACATGGCGGGGAACTTTCCCACCCGTCCATAATTGATATTAATCCCTGCTCTTTGGAGAGGCTCAGGGGAATGGTCGGAGGAGACATTAATGCACATACAACGGCACAGTCCTAGACCCCGGAGAAAGAAAGAAAAGATAGCCCTATGAAAAAAAAGACTAATAAATGAGATCAAACACTGCCAGACAAAAGAGTGGATGAGCCCAACAATGACAGAGAAGAAAAAAATAACAAAAAGAGAATCGTACAGTCCTGAAAATGTGGATATTGTCTGAAGGGTCTCATAATGAAATTGAGAACTATGTCTGAAGCACACATAGGAAAATTCATTATTAAACATTTATTGTAATAATCACAAATAGTGGAAATGCAAGGTAGAGAAATGCAGTCCATGAAAAGTATAAGGTCCAGCACCTGGAAAGGCTTCACACTGCGCCAATCAAATAACAAAAAGAAATAGTCTTACATTCCTCTGGTGGTGTCGAGGCATGCAGATCCTTTTGGTTTTAATGTCCTGAGGTCTCATTCTAAAACTGGGAGTAGGTATTCCTTACTAAAAGCGTACATAAGCCCAAAAGTCAAAAACGGCTTACCCCAAAAATGTACCCTTATGAAACTGTGCGTACGCACATCTGTTAGCAGTGTTCCCTTTATAAATCAGAGACTACCTGTATGTGTGCGTACGTGAGTCAGCCTTCACGACCATTTTGAACCATTAATCGGTCCCTCCAGGATTCCGCGATGTGCCGTTCGCAACAATTCAATTCAACCAATCACCATGAATTCAGCGTGACTCGCAATTCTCACCAATCACCGTAACTTCAGCACAACTTTGACCAATAACCAGAGTTCCCCGCGACTTCAACCAATCCCAGCAGTCCCAGGTGCCAGACTATGTATTATATGACTCTGAGAGCGAAAACAGGTTGACATCACACGCGTACTTTGCAAAATTCATTTCCTTGTCTCTGATATGAAGACGAGCCGTGTGAGACTCCAACAGCTCACACTTACCAACAACACGTCCAGCGAAAGACGTCCAGCGAAAGACGTCCAGCGAAAGACGTCCTGCCGACCTGTTTACATTTAAACATCAAAGTCTGCTGGAACAGTTTGGTTCTCTAAAGTTGCCGCTGTTTCAACCCTGTCTGCTCTCTGCAGCGGGCCGGGCTGCTGGATGGTCCCCCCCACACCCCCAAAATATCTCTCGCAACTTCATTGCAACAAAAATAGAGAAGACATCAAAACTTTTCTTGCAATTCTTTAGAAAAGCTCCCGCGGAATCCGACATTTTGGAACACCAATCCTGGGGGCACTGAGAACTAGTCCATCAGTGTGTTGTTACCATGGCGTGGGATTGGTTTTCCTTGCACTGAATCACGAAAACACTGAGATTGTTTGTAGGAAAACCGGACACTGCTGCCAATTTCATAGTATTGACCTGTTTTTGCACAGTGTAGTAAAACTTCATCTCTAGACTACCTATATTAATAATATCTATATTAATAATACCGTCCAAAACGGCAGGCATTACAGCTGTCTGGCTGCAATATACGAGACCTATAGGACAAGATTTAAGAGAATTATAGTGATGAAGTTGAAGATTATATACTGTATAATGTTTACATAATATATTTACCTGTCAGCTTATTCCAGCTGGGACCAGCTGATTGGCTAGGACCTGTATTTGGACCGGGATGGCACGGTTCAGCGGTTCGGTTCCCTCTCTACTGGACCCAATTCAGACCATCGATCCGAGAGCACAGCTTTAGGGAATCTAAATTGGCGTATTAGCCGTTCATGGTCCCTGGGTCTTTCTCTCTGGACTCTTCCTCCTCCTGCAGGGCCAACAGTTCCAACTATAGATGCTCTGTACTATATACTACTGTAGATGCTCTATACTATATACTACTATATATGCTCTGTACTATATACTACTGAATAGTACTTTACTATATACTACTATAGAAGCTCTTTACTATATACTACTATCGATGCTCTGTACTATATACTACTATATATGCTCTGTACTATATACTACTGTAGATGCTCTATACTATATACTACTATATATGCTCTGTACTATATACTACTGAATAGTACTTTACTATATACTACTATAGAAGCTCTTTACTATATACTACTATAGATGCTCTTTACTATATACTACTATAGATGCTCTTTACTATATACTACTATAGATGCTCTTTACTATATACTACTATAGAAGCTCTTTACTATATACTACTATAGATGCTCTATACTATATACTACTATAGAAGCTCTTTACTATATACTACTATAGATGCTCTTTACTATATACTACTATAGATGCTCTATACTATATACTACTATAAATGCTCTGTACTATATACTACTGTAGATGCTCTATACTATATACTATTATAGATGTTCTATCCTATATACTACTATAAATGCTCTGTACTATATACTACTGTAGATGATCTATACTATATACTATTATAGATGTTCTATCCTATATACTACTATAAATGCTCTGTACTATATACTACTATAGATGCTCTATACTATATACTACTATAGATGCTCTGTACTATATACTACTGTAGATGCTCTGTACTATATACTACTATAGATGCTCTATACTATATACTACTATAGATGCTCTGTACTATATACTACTGTAGATGCTCTATACTATATACTACTATAGATGCTCTGTACTATATACTACTGTAGATGCTCTATACTATATACTACTATAGATGCTCTATACTATATACTACTATAAATGCTCTGTACTATATACTACTATAGAGGCTCTATACTATATACTACTATAGATGCTCTGTACTATATACTACTATAGATGCTCTATACTATATACTACTATAGATGCTCTATACTATATACTACTATAGATGCTCTATACTATATACTACTACTTTACTATATACTACTATAGAAGCTCTTTACTATATACTACTATAGATGCTCTTTACTATATACTACTATAGAAGCTATTTACTATATACTACTATAGATGCTCTTTACTATATACTACTATAGATGCTCTTTACTATATACTACTATAGATGCTCTTTACTATATACTACTATAGAAGCTCTTTACTATATACTACTATAGATACTCTTTACTATATACTACTATAGATGCTCTATCGTATTTACTACTATAGATGCTCTTCACTATATACTACTATAGATACTCTTTACTATATACTACTATAGAAGCTCTTTACTATATAATACTATAGAAGCTCTTTACTATATACTACTATAGATACTCTTTACTATATACTACTATACAGCACCCAGAGGAGCCTGTCCAGTGGAAGGCTGCTACTTCCCATGTGAAGGACCAGCAGACCCAAAGCTGGGATTCTGACCTCTACCTTACAATGACTCGACCTAACTCAACACTCCTAGTTGAATCTTTATTTAATAGAATGGAGCAGTACCCATCAGTACTGTATGACAGATATGTGGATCAAATTGATTTTAGATTCACGCAGTGCTCTTCAAGTGAGCTCCTAAATCTGTTACATTTGAATAATAATCAGTACCCAAATGCAGACAGACGCAGAGCCAGGAGTCAGATATCCAGTGGTGGGGGTTCCGGTCCGATGCAGGGCAGGAGCCAGGTTCCAGAGGCAGCTGAAGGGGCACAAGAAAAAGGTCTGTCTGGAGCGCGCCTGTGGCAGTATCATCCACGCTCTGACGCAGAGTGAAGGGAGGACCCGGTATAGGAAGCAGACCTTGATTGTGGCAGGTGAGAGGCAGCTGGACACCTGACTCCTGCACACCTGGCTCCAGCCCTGCATTAGGACAGAGAGAGGGAGAGGGGAGAGAACAGAGAAGCTACCTAGAGGCAGCAGGCCTAACACCATCTGACCTTAAAGCTCTAATCAGATCAAGAATATATATAAATGCACATATGCTGCGTAAAGACACGTGACGAGAAGAGTCACACAATATATTAAATAGTGTTATCTCTGAATAATATCTGCTGCGTGGCCTCCATTACCTCAGCAGCAGCATCCTCCAGTCAGACTGGAGGCCATGGGGCAGAAACACACAGCAGCCATTACATGATGTTGTGAAGGGAGAAAATAGCTAATCTGTGTGACAGGGTTATTTGAGAAGACGGGGAAGCTTCAGTGGAAGAAAAACTTCCCCTCATTCCTTCCAAACTCGTGGCAGAACGCTGACGATGCTGAGGCTCCCCGAGGGCCCGGCCTGACTTCCCAGCTGGGTGTCAAACACACCCCGGAGTCTGCCTGAGTGGACACCCATCTGCCCCTGCTGTCTGCCAGAGGAGGGATGGAAGAAGGGAGGGATGAAAAGATGGATGGCGCAGTGGGAAGGTCTTACATAGAGGTCATCCAAGACCTTAAAGTTGCGATCCTCAAAGGAGAAAATAACCAGACTTACTAATGATCTCTTTAGGACCTGATACTACATGTTCGATAAGTTTCACTAACCCCCCCCCCCCCCCCGTTACAGTTATGTAATGGGTGCTTTCTGAAGATGGAGCCTCCGCACACATTGAGTCACATGTGTTTTATTATTCTATTAGTTGCAAAAAACTAACACTATGAGTCGTTGCATTCTGATACAAGTCAGAGCCTGCTAGCAACCAGGGCTGCACGATGTGGAGAAAAAGTCATTCTGCCGTTGCGATATAATGGTATCACGAGTCTACTTCCTTGATTATTAAGGAAAAAACAACATTTAGTAAGAAACAAAGGGAAATGAGCATGGGAAGAAACACATGAACAAAAAAAAAGTGCAATATTCTTTTGAATAACTTAATATTTTGCAAATAAAACTATTTTTAAATAGACATTTTTGCTTTGTTAAACAGTACAAAGGAAATATATAGAATGAATAAGAAAATGTAAATTCTTGGTAAAATAATACATTTTCTATGACATTATATAAACATAAATATATTTTAGTGATTAAGTTCCAAACAGCCTCTTCCTAAAGTCAGCGTGCTCTGTAGTGCTCTACACTCCTGATACTCACGTGCACTACTGGACAGTTATAGTATAGTTATATATTTATACTGGCGACAGTGGCATGACTGGTGCTATGGATGTATGATTACATATATGTAATCATACTTTTATGGGCGTTGTTGGAATGGTAGCGTTAGTGCGAGTGAGAATCCGAGCTGCGTTGAGCGAGTGACGCCAGCGAGTTCCAGAGTCACAGGGACCGGCTGCTCCAGGATCCCTTCCGTCTCCTCCCTCTCTCCCAGTGGCCCCTTAGGAACGAGCCCTTTTCTCTTCATTTGCGGTGGGAAGTAGTGCTGGGCTGTGTTCCGCTTCACACTGAATATTGTTGTACATTTTCATTATGACATGAATTTTTTGTATGCCTCCTATCACGGTCCAGACAGGGAATCGCAGGTAAGAAGTTTGTGGTTCCAAGAACAATGCAGGTGAAGGTGCAAAATGAACAGGCAAATGTGGTCGTAGGGAATCAAGCACTAGTTGAATAACACTGGGAAATCAACTTTTATGCTATTGATTATGTAAGTTGCCTTTTTCCTTTTTAACCTGAACACTGTGTAATGTACCTAGGCTTAAACTTGAAGTAAAAGTATAAATATTGGAACTTGTACTACTTCTTGTATCGGTTTTATAAAAGATACTTGGGAAAGTAAAAGTTCTGTATTTTGATTGCAACTGTCTTTGCATTGTGATTCCTCACTTCATAAGAATCCTGAGTGCCTCTTCTTTATAAACAGCTTCATTTTCTGGGCCATGCGAACTTTCTTTTATTCTACAACACTCACTCATCGTGACAGTAAATAGCCCATCCTAAGTCAGTCTGCTGCAGTACTTCCTCTCTCAACCAGTAGAAAATACTGTGAACACCTGATTATGCGTGAAAACAAATACTGTCGTATACTGTGAAACGAGTAGAATTTTGAAAAATACCATGATGTACACTTTTGGTCCCACCGTCCAGCACTAGTGGGAAGACTAGTGAACTAGTATGAACTAGTTAGTTTCAAGCGTACCCAGGCCTTTACGGTCCTGGTTACAGAAAATCTGAAACAATAAAATAAAGCATGCCTACAAGTTACCAGCAATTATGCCAAAAATACTGATCCATAATGAAGTAAATAAATACCTTTTGGGTTCACAGTGCAATCAGAGCAACTGCACTTTGCTGCAGCATCTGTTCAGATAACTTTATGTGCCAAATGTAGTTAGGATTCTGCATGTTTTGTTCCTAAATGGTTCTACTAAATATTACTAAGCCTACAGGAAACAGCAGCAGCATCAATGAATACGACACTTTTCTCCAATTTGACCTCAGTTGCATTGTTCTCGTTTTTCTTTCCCACTAAGAACATTCATTGTTCATTATAAAGGCTGTGGCAGCTTTTTCACACTTCTCCTAGCAACCACAGCTGGTGAGGCCCATTGGAGAATAAAGGCCCTCATATAATAGCTGGAAATATAACAGGTTGTCAGGAAAGACAGATTTACCTGAGCAAGTCGAGAGCCAAACCACCGGTTACAGGCACAGCCGGGAGGGGGGAGGCCAGTTGCTAAGTTCTAAAGGTTTGGTGGAGGTCGAAGGGACTTTTTGAAAGAAGTTTGCTGACGTGGGGGTGAGTCGATGATGACTGGATTTCTGTATTTGGAGGAACGTTGAGGTTTTCATCATTTGGTTCCTTCTGGCCTTGAAGATAGACGCACTGCAGTGAGCCCTGTTGTTCTCACCATGCTGACTGGAGTTAGACAACAAGACCCTGACGGCTTAGTGGCCCGCTGGACTCTCACTGGGATGTCTCAAGGCCCCTACACACACACACGCACACACACACACACACATAGACACACAGACACACACAAACACGCACACACACACACACACACACATAGACACACAGACACACACACACACACACACACACACACATATATACACACACAGACAAAAACACACTCACACAGACACACGCACATACACACAAACACACACACAAACACGCGCACACACACACACACACATATACACACACAGACATGCACACACACACAGAGACACACACACACACACACAAACAGACACACACACAGTCACACACATATACACCGGCCACTTTATTAGGTACACCTGTCCAACTGCTCGTTAACACTTAATTTCTAAGCAGCCAATCACATGGCG
>NC_048420.1:353292-354358 GCF_013103735.1 Etheostoma cragini | reverse complement strand
TTTTAGACATATTATACTATGACTTTTATATCATTTTTAGACATATTATACTAGGATTTTTATATCATTTTAGACATAATGTACTATGACTTTTATATCATTTTTAGACTTATTATACTATGACTTTTATATCATTTTTAGACATATTATACTATGTCTTTTATATCATTTTTAGACATATTTATTACACTATGTCTTTTATATCATTTTTAGACATACTATACTATGACTTTTATATCATTTTAGACGTATTATACTATGACTTAAATGTAAATGACACATTAAAATTCACCTCAAAACAATTTTACTTATTTGTTTATTTGTCAGGGACAACGCAGTGCACATTATTACATACATAATTATTACAGTCAAGTCCAGAACCATATTCATAGATGTGTTGCATAAAAGGTTTCTAGCCAACCCCCCAGTCCCTGGTCAGGCCTTTCTAAAAAATATTATCCAAATATCATTTTTTAAAAGAAATATAGTTGTGTTAAACAGTCATGCAGCAAACACATTGTGTATCAATATATTGCATAAACATTTCACTAAGTTGAGACCACATTACACAAACATTATGGGACATGTAGTTTTCATTGAATTTGCCCAGATATGATATGAAACACCTTTTATTAAGTATTAATAGGCATTGTAGGTCCCGACCTGCAGTAACACAGTGTCAACAGTAAAAGACTAAATATAAATAAATAAATATAAAAGGAACAATAAGATCAAATGTCAATGATAAAATACAACAACAATATTATGGGATGATATTATAATATGGTAAAATAGGGCTAAAAAGATGGAAAGACCAAACATTAAAGTAAATTGACAATAAATGGGAAGAAAATGCGATGACATAATTAAAAAGTAGTACTATAAACAGTGTAGAAAACGAGGATTGTGTGTGTGAAAGTGTAAAAGGAAGTGAATGCTTTTAACAAATAAAGTGAGAATAGTGAAACAGAAAAGTCTATTTTAAGACATCTGTTGACTGGAGGTAAGCATTGTCCTTTAGCCTGCTGTGTGTGTGTGTGTGTGTGTGTGTGTGTGTGTGTGTGTG
>NC_048420.1:349686-353192 GCF_013103735.1 Etheostoma cragini | reverse complement strand
CCGAGACCGTGAAACTGTGACACCCAGAGTCCCGACCAAGCGGCTCTAAGAATGACGCCAAAGGGCTAGACGCGAGTCTGACCAAGCGATTCTGAATATGAAGCTAAAGGAGACTTTTGGTGTCAATAACAAACACCAAAGGCACCTGACCAAGCTTCGCTTTGGGTCTTGATTTACAGTGTGTAAATCTGTCTGCACATCATTCCCCCCCCCCCCATTAACATTCATGAGCAGCGTAGAGGGAAAGAGCGAAGTTTGAGATATTGTGCTGCTTGTGTACACAGAGTTTTTCTCCACGACTTTGTGTATGTGTGTGTTGTGTGTGCCTCCGCACCCGAGGGACATCACAGCAGTATCTCATTTCACATGAAAAGGCCCCGGCTCGCAGGGAACAGTTTGTGCGGGAGAGTTCTGCCTCAGCCATCTACCCCTCCCCTCCCAAAAAAAAAAGAAATAAAGAAGAATTTTTGATTACAGTAACAAACTCATAAATGATGCAGGCGCTGAGCATGATGAGCTGATGAAAGACAGCCCCTCTTAACCTTTTTTCCTGGCAGAGGAAGAATCGCCCGCCCTTTTCTGTTGGCCACATGCAGCGAGGGTGTGTCAGAGATGGGCTCTAGATGCGGGGTGATACGATCAGGGTGGGGGGGTCTATATTTTCAGTCGGCGAGTGGGAATACATCGTGAAACATGATGGCCTAGCCATGCATCCGCTGCAGTGACTTCTTCTGCTCAGCTCTGTCTCACTGGCGTCACCAGAGAGGGAAGGTTCCCATTGATTCTGCTGCTGTCGCCATTTCCCTCACGGAAAATGTTTTGTTTCTGCCACTGATTTGTGTGTGTGTGTGTGTGTGTGTTTGTGATGCTGTTTGTGGGGGGGGGGGGGGGGGGGGGGGGGGGGGGGGGGGCTGTTGATGTAGGCTTCGATCTGTGTGGCTGCTGGGAGCATCCTAGTAGGAAACGAGCGCGCCACTTTCAAAGTGTCTGATTGCTAATGTGATTCCATGAAACACAATACACACTACCCCCCTCATACACGCACAAACACACACGCACACACACCCCGCACCCTTCCCCTGTTATCTTCGCTACCACTACGACACACACTCATTGACTGAATGAGTCACACACATTCCGGCCACATTACCAATGCGATGACACCCGGCTCGCCAACTCAGGCAGCGCTAATGATGAAAACACTTTACTTTAATACATGTTGGGTTCAAATGCTTCTCTTAAACTTGGGATAGGTACTTTAGTTTGGCTGTTATTGGGCAAAAATGAGGTGTCTCCTCTTGATTCTGTTTTCAGACTTTAATGAATCTATCCCGTGATGGGGGACTTTGGCCAATCACACGTCATTTCAGATAGAGAGAGAGAGCATTTCTATTGGCTGTTCTGCCAATGCAGATGGGCGAGCACGTTCCTTCTGCGGAAGTTCTGTTCACCATAGCCAAAGGCTCAGGGCTGCAGCTTATTTAAGGCTAAACTATCAGAAAGTAGACTTTACTGTCATCCATCTACATACAGTACATATAGGAACACAACTGTGTAAAAAGTAGACCAGTTTCCAGTATCTGCTGGGGATGTCCTTTGGCCTGGCACCATCACTGGCTCATTGGTGGTGTCGAGTTTCCTCTCACATGGCCCATGGTGTCTCCTTCATCGGATGGCATTAGACTAAACAAACATGTTGTGAGTGCAGGATTATCATTGTACTGTAATAGGAACATGGTTCATGGTAATAAATTGGGATGTGAGCTGTGTGCAACAGTTTTCAACACTGTGAAATGAATAAAGAATTGAATCTATCTTTGTTTCTTTTACTAATGAGAACAATAGAACTGTGTAATGCATCACAATTCCAATCAGTTGCAATATTATGGAATTCATCTGTTACGTTTTAGTTAACACACACAGAAAAGAAGAAGAAAGATTTACATACGTGCATCTACACATGCACCCGAGGACATCTGGCATCTTGCCAAATCCCATATCCTGCACAAAGAGCCATTGTAGTTAAATATGATAATGAGCTCAATATGCCCTGCTCAGGAATGTGTGAAAACGGGGCTGTTTGAGTGCAGAACTGCCCTCTTTCCCACAGTCTTAAAGATCCAGCGGCCCCTCTGGAACATGACTGGCATACAAATGGCTTCGCGCCTCAGCACGGGGCCAACGTTTTGGCGGGTGACTGGCACGAGAGGGCACCCTGGCCACCGCCCAAAATCCACAATGGCCATATGCAGCGGAGGTGGAGGAGCTTCTCCCATGGGCCCAGAGGTTAACTGGAGAACCAGCAGGGAGGTGAGCTCTGATTAGTGATTACTGAATGAGGGAGCAGGCGTAGGGCTCGGAAGGCACTCAGAGATGCGAGCCAAGATAGTTATCCAGGAGGAGAAAGTGCCAAGATGAACACACCACAGGTGGGAGGGGGAGGAGGTTGGCAGTCCGTGGGCAGCTATCACACATATTCAGGGAGCTAGAGAAATTACAAGGGTGTGAAACTCAGAGACGATTTGATCTTCTAGTTTAATTATCAGAATGGAGAGCAAAGACTGTGCAAAATGATAGAACAAGTGTGTTTGGAAGATATATTATTATTAAGAAAACGCCCTATTTGCTCGGGACTGGTATTACCACGGGACCTCACTTGATTTCAAAACTACCCCTCAAGTCTGCTTTTTTGTGCGGGACATTCACGCGATACAAGCGGAGACTTTATGTTTCTTGTATTTACTGACATTATTCTCCAGATAGATAGATAGACAGATCTGTCAGTCCATCCATCCATCCATCCTTCCCGACCTCCTCCCTCTCTCATACCGTAATCCACACAGCACCTCGGGGTCCTTGCAAGGCAACAAGGCACAAACAACAAGTGCGGTGGTTTTTCCTGTTTTGAATACTGTGTTGACTACCATAAAGGAAGAAAATGTAAATGTGCTTTACAAGAAGATAAAGAATTTGGAGACAAAGAAAATAGTGTAAAGGTGGTTGTATGGTATTGTGTTGCTGTTCTATTTTCAGCCCTTTTAAGATAGAATTGTATGTATTATTTTTGAAATAAAGACACAAAAGAAAGCGTTAAAAGTGTCCCTTATTTTCTTAGACTTCCTCTGAACATGGAGTGACCTGGAGTTGATGGTGAAGAGAGCAGTTCTCAGCTCCCTTTATTTCCTCTGCCTCTCCAGGACCTCGGGGTTGTTAGCCCCTGATCGGTGGTCCTGACCCAGCGGGCCAACCCTTGGGAGGTCCCGACAGCTTGGGTCAGTCTCCACCTGGGTATCAAGACCTGTACAGTGTGTGGAAGCGCTTCAGCCGGAGAGAAGGGAAGGAAAAGGTTAAAGGAAGGTTGAACACACCATCATGTGGCCGACCATACAGCAACATGGCTGCACACACACACACACGCAGACACACACACACACAGACACACACACACATACACACACACACACACACACACACACCCAGACACACACACACACACACACACAGAC
>NC_048420.1:324830-349586 GCF_013103735.1 Etheostoma cragini | reverse complement strand
ACGGTCTCGGGACTCGCGTCTAGCCCTTTGGCGTCATTCTTAGAGCCGCTTGGTCGGGACTCTGGGTGTCACAGTTTCGGTGCATAGGTCAAACGACACAGGACTTTAACCCCGGGGCCTGTTTCTCGCATGTTGCAGTTCCTTTCTCCATTATTCTCCTAACCACAACCATCCTGTTGTTGTGGCCGGCGTGTAGCGTTTCATTCCCCCGTTGCTGCGTCCCCCAGAGACCACGGATCATGCCCCTGCGCTGTGGGATCACGTCCTGCGTGTGCCGGTCTGTCCCCGTTGTTGTCGGCGGACTGTCATGTTTCATTTCCCGGTTGTTGCGTCCCCCAAAGACTTTGGATCTTGCCCCGGTGTGCGGTGTCATGGCTGTGAAATGGTCACGTTTGAAAATCATGACATGTACAGAAATGACTAAATCCAAACAACGTGACCATTTCACAAAGTGGCGTGAGACCGAGTTGCCTAGCAACAAGTAATTACATTATAAAAAGAGATGACTAAGTGAAATGAATGGAAGAGTACAGTATGTAACAAAACCAAATATATACATTGTTGCCATTGCTCTTCAAGAAATAAAAAAAATTTAATATAAAAAGATTGAGCTATTTACCTTCAACAAAGTCAGCTGACATCGCCTCATCACTGGATAAACATGTGAAAACCCACCGACTTGAAGGGGGACCAATAGCATTGATTTATTAAAAATGATTATTATTAAATTATAAAAAATAAAAGAGGAAATATGTATATACAAGTTTTCTGCCTGACTGAGACAATATGCAATCAACCATTTTCCAATATTAATGATATTGAGTTTGGAAGGAAGTGGATGGGTCAAACAACTCGGGACTCACACAGAGTCCCGTTCTTGTCCCGCGTGTCACTGAAACGACCGTTTTGTAACCCCACCCACCATCTTTCTCTAAACCTAACTGTCCCGTTCTTGTCCCACGTGTCACTGAAACGACCGTTTTGTAACCCCACCCACCTTCTTTCTCTAAACCTAACTGTCCCGTTTTTGTCCCACGTGTCACTGAAACGACCGTTTTGTAACCCCACCCACCTTCTTTCTCTAAACCTAACTGTCCCGTTCTTGTCCCACGTGTCCATTGAATGTCCTTCCAAACCCAGAGCGTCTCCTTTGTGCAGCCTACAGCTGCTGGGACCCAGCCCTGGATAAGTGGATCATAAATGAATGGATGGATATTGTTTATAGTATTCCCGTTATACTATTTACTCAGTGGCATTTACATATTACAGTTTGTATATCATTCCCGACTCAGCAGCTGAAGCCCCACATTGGTTCTGGCGGAGCACCGAGGCCCTGCATGCCATCAGGTGATCACTCTCCGCCATCTCTCACAATAAGCAGTCATCTTTAAACAAGCGGCTAAGGCAGTGTTTAGAAGTTCCCAATCTCCGACTCTGGTATCACCCATGCTGCTGCTAATGCAAAGACCACTCTTATCTTACCTCAAACGACAGGAACGTCTGTCTTTCAAAAAGACCATGGTGGAGAGAGAGAAGTCGGGCCTTGTCGTGTTGCATGTCCCGCCTTTAGCAGAGCATGTTGCTTTAATATATTTGGGGAGCATCGTAAAAAGTAAAATCTTTTTCTGCCCAATCCAACTAGAGATGTTCCGATACCACGTCATTTACTGTAGCTCAGAGGAAAATCTACTTCAGAGTAGTTTATTTATAATATTATATTATTAAATCAACTTCTTTTCTAACTGACACGGAGTGTAAAAGTTCTACAAGATTCGTTGATTGTCTTGGTTCACAAAGAGTTTGACAACAAAGATGTCAATCATATCAAATCCATACATGGATAGTAGTGTACAGCTGTTAAAACACAACAAATATAAAAATAGAAATAAATATATGTAATAAATAGAACTGTTGCTCTTCATGTGTATCAATCTCTGTTACAACTTTGCTTCCCCATCTCACTGAGGAGACAGAAGGTGTGCTCATCATGTCATATTTTTGTCTCAAGACTTCCGCTGTCACCGTAGCGCTGTGTCTCCCCCAGAGGACCGGCTTCTTGGTTGCATCGCTGAACTGTCACGTCTGTCCCCTGCAGTGGCAGAGACGGGCGGGGACTCATCATTACAGCTGGAAGGGTGGATGTGCTGCATGGAAACACGCATGTGGGTAGGAATGTGGTACGCTGAGTTTAGTGTGTGTGTGTGTGTGTGTGTGTGTGTGTGTGTGTGTGTGGACAAAGCTGCCTGACAACCAGTGGTGGAAGAAGTATTCAGATCTTTTACTTAAGTAGAAGTATTAATACCACACTGTAAAAAACACAGTAAAAGTTTTGCGTTGAAAACATCACTTAAGTGAAAGACTAATTATCCTCAGACAAATGTACTTTAAATATTCGATTTAAAGTACGCAATATAGAAAAACCCTCAGTGTTTAATGGTGTCATCATTTTAGCTGTACTTGTAGGCCGTTATATTCTTGGGTTTAATTTATAGTAAAAGATTGTGTTTTATAAACTAACTGTGTTTTGTGTGCAAAAACCCAGATTTTTAGGTAACTTAAGCTGTCAGAATAATGTTCTGGAGTGAAAAGTACAATATTTCTCTCAAACATAAGTAGTGGAGTACAAGTAAAACGTTGCATGAAAAGAAAAGACACAAGTACCTCAAATTTGTGCTTTACGCTGTACTTTAGTACATGTACTTAGTTACATCCCACCACAGTAAGGAGTAATGAACACTCAGCCATCTCCCACTTTGGGAATCTTTAACCGCAGCCTTAAAATACTGTGCTGACAGTCACCGCTGAGGGGGATGAAAGGAAGTTGTTGCCCACAGAAACCTGTGATTTCCAACCCCCCCATCAGCCAGCCCATACCAGGGCTCTTGATAATGCAGCCTCGTTTCCCCACGGCTGCCGGTAAGCTGACCTGAGAAGCAGGGCGAAGAGTCTCGAGTCTGGCCAAACACATTCCTGTCCAGCCACTAAACTCTCCACCCTGTGGGCTGGAGGCCGGAAGCCCATTCCTGAGCTGTTTGTCTCTGTAGTGAGTGTAGTGCACATGTTCACACAACTACATTCATTTGTGTCAATTCAAGTCAATTAAATTGCATTTTATTTACAATGTCAAATCAACACAGAAGTTATCTCGGTCCAATGGCATGATAATTTCATTTTATGAGGTGTATTAATTAATATCAGTTCCCCCACCCTGCCTATGGCCCCCCTGTTGGCTAGAAATGGTGATAGGTGTAAACCAAACCCTTTGAGAAAATGAAAGCTCAGATCTGGAATCTTGCTCCTTATGAGGTCATAAGGGGCAAGATTAGCTCCGCTTTCTCTGCTTTGCCCACCCAGAGAATTTGCCCCTATCATTAGAGACATAATGGCTTTCAAACAAGTAAAGTGGCAGTTGGTCAAGGCCACACCCCAAGCCTCCACCTTGACCCCCCCTCTCTCTTCATCAATCACTGCAAACTAAAAAAAAGGAAAGTTCATTGTGGGACTGGCTCTATTGGCTGTAATTCTGGACCAAGACGGGATTTTGGGAGACAGACTTCGGATACAGTATTAGGGGACCACTAAGGTCTATATAAAAGAGACTTCAGATACAGTATTAGGGGACCACTAAGGTCTATATAAAGAGACTTCAGGTAAATAATTAGGGACAACTAAGGTCTATATAAAAGAGACTTCAGATACAGTATCAGGGGACCACTAAGGTCTATATAAAGAGACTTCAGATACAGTATTAGGGACCACTAAGGTCTATATAAAAGAGACTTCAGATACAGTATCAGGGGACCACTAAGGTCTATATAAAAGAGACTTCAGATACAGTATTAGGGGACCACTAAGGTCGATATAAAAGAGACTTCAGATACAGTATTAAGGACCAATAAGGTCTACATAAAGAGACTTCAAATACAGTATTAGGGACCACTAAGGTCTATATAAAAGAGACTTCAAATACAGTATTAGGGGACCACTAAGGTCTATATAAAAGCCTCCAAAGACCACCATGGCATGGGACCTTTAACAGGTAGAGTAGGTCTAGATCACATGCAACAATTTTCCCTGAGAAAGACTTTGGTGCGACGGTGTAAAAACCTCCTTCCTACAGGCAGACACCTCAGACCAACCCATGTCGATGTGTTGACAGCGTTGTCGTTTTGTTATTAGAGCTCGATATGGCGCTATCAGCTGGAACACAAGCTCTATTCCAACTTGTCCCATGTTGATCATGTGTTGGTAGATGATCCATTTGGAAAACCGTTGTTTCCAAATGTTTGTTTAATCTTGTGCAATTCATTGAAAATGAATGGAAACCTTAAAATGTCTAAACTCAATTCAATACTTTTTTTATCGCAAAACTGCATCTGACGTCATTACACACAGGTTTTTATTGGCTGTAAAGCCGTTGGATGGAACACTTTCACCAGCTTTATTCACATTCCCAAACTTCAGATAATATGATGGACGAGTGGACGAAAACTTAGCTACTGAATGTTTTCCGTGAAACTGACACAGATTTGGGCCGTGTTCATGTCACAGAATTCTGGGAGATCAGGTTGGAGATGAATGGATAAACTACCCCTATGGAGGAGTATTTCTGTCAGTGCGATGCTAACGTTTGTGCTTGTCCTCCTGGAAACAGGTGCCATCAACGAACGGTGGAAACTTGAGAGGGGAGAGAGACTGAGGGGAGATAAAGAGAGTGAAGAGGCCTTTGAGTAACAGCTCATCTTTTATTTGGCAACACTTCAAAAGTAGCCCGTTTACCACGTCTAGACGAGACAGCTTTCAAAGCCAGGGAAGGGTACGGTTTTCTTTTTTACCCAAGTATATAAAAGCTATTTACTGTAACAGCAGAAGACAGACATCTCTTTTACTTGTCCTACCGCAGACACTCCGCTGCTCCTCTACGCTGCAGATGAGTTTGTCAGATGCCTCCGTCCACCTCTCTTTCTCTCCGTCTAACCCTCCTCCTCGCTCTTCTCCAGCAGTCTGTTTGAAGCTGTGAAAGTAGTGAGACGATCCGATCCCGTTTGATGGATAATTTGAAAAACTCAGCGTGCGAGATCAGGGCTGAGACAATGTTCGTTTTCTGGTGGCGGGGCGTGCACGTCGCACAAAGGGACTTGTTCTCTTCCTGCCGCCCTTTAAACTCCACAGTCAGCATGTTGAGGCCGCGTATGTACTCTAACTACCGCCACAAGCTTTTCATGTGGCTTTTCATGCTGCGTTGCTGTTGAGAACATCCCATATTAAATGATGCAGTGTGCAGAGGAGACTTTCTACACCAAATAGTTGGGTTTCACATCAGGTGCATGTAAACAGAACCTGGAGGCCTTGATTACTGCGAGGCCAACACAAAACTCAAATAATTAATAACAGAACGTCCGTATTGGTTATTGATATGGTGGACTTGCATATGTTTAACTGTAGAATTCATTTGTGATTTAGACAGAACTGGTTCCAATGAGGCATTGGATCAAATTCAACTGATGCATGTATCAAAATGTTTGATAATTTTATTGCTGCTTCTGTGTAGAGAGCGTCCCATGAAGATTAAAAAAGAATGCTGTTTAAAGGTTAGCATTTGATCATTTTTTAAGCAGGAAACAAACAAAAATAAAATAAAACTAACTGTATGTGGCAGGAAAACTGTCAAATTGGAAGATATAGAGTATGGAAATGCAAATATTTAAGCTAATGGTAGTTTTGTTCGAAAACAACATCATGGGTTACAGTATTTAATAATTGTTTATTAATACTACACTTATTGACAGGGGTATTTACTGGGTAAGAACAATTTTAAACCATGAGACGTGAACATGAACAACAGACCTAAATCACTCAAAACAAACCGAAATAAGAGATATAATACT
Source organism: Etheostoma cragini (assembly GCF_013103735.1). Classification (NCBI taxonomy): domain Eukaryota; kingdom Metazoa; phylum Chordata; class Actinopteri; order Perciformes; family Percidae; genus Etheostoma; species Etheostoma cragini. The sequence goes on along the minus strand of NC_048420.1, from coordinate 343,698 downwards.
GATGTTAAAGCAACAGTATCAAGCATAAATATTTCTATGTATTTTGAAAAAATGAATCAAGACAAAGATAAAAGAAATGAAATTGCAGAAATGAAAACAGTGCTCAGAACTAAACAATTGTAAGTATTCAAAAAACAAAACAAAACCCATCCGTTCTTCTTCATTGTCAAAACCTGGTGCCTACATGACCCACAATGCATCTTGACCAGTGCCAGCTCTGAAGTGGCTAACGCAGCCCTGGCTAGCCCAAACTTCTGCAGCAGAGAAGCACACAGCGACTTTTAGACAGTAACAAAGACGGGCACCCAGATAGCTCAGTGGGCAGAGCGGGTGCCCATATACAGAGGCTTGGTCCTTGACGCCGCGGGCCCAGGCTCGAATCTGGCCTGCGGCCCCTTTGCTGCATGTCACTCCCCCCCTCTCTCTCCCCTTTCACACATCTTCGTCTGACTGTCTAATAAAGGGAAAAAACCCCGAAAACATAACTTAAAAAAAGACAGTAACAAAGACTTGGATGTCAACCGGTTTTGGGATGTGCACAAATTTTTTTAAAGAAGATGGTGAAAGGAATGAAAGAGGGAGGCCATCTTCGCATGTTGCACGAAGTCCTCCCCCGGGGAAGGCTCTGAGTAACCCTAAGGCTTCATGTAAACAGGAATATTAGGAATATTTATATCTGAACAGTCGGAATCTCGTCTTTAAAAAAAATCTCTGGAATTTCAAAGCCAGACCGTCAAGGTGGCTCGTTAGGAATACGACCTCATATTTCATTAAACTAGTTCACTGAAACGGGTTTCTGAAACCATTTTAAGGAGAAAGAAGCCGTGCAGCTGCTGAATCTGTCGAAGACCAGTTTACGGGACTTTCGTCAGATTTTCGGCCATATGAAAGCAGACGGCTCCTCCGGCTGGCAACGGCATGGAACACACCTAACAGACTCGAGGCGGTGACCTCGCCAGACTGTCCGACGGGCGATAATCGGGCTGGTGTGTCAGCGCCTCAGTAGGAGCATCTCTTCTCACTCAGCACTAAATCAGCGAGACAAGAGCGCGAGTTCCAATGCTCCAGGGCTAAACTGCAAACAGGGAGATGATGCCACTCTGAGCGCTGGAGTGGAGCTATGATTCCCAGCCGCAGGGTGTCCTTCGCTGCCTTGCCGGTGGGATCCTGGGCTCCTCTGATGACGGGGTGGTGACTGTGGCTTCTGGGGAGTGTCTGGAATGGGTGCCACCTCCCTGCGGTGCTCCACAGAGGCCTGATGACGGGAAGCCGGGGGACATGTCATCGTCTCCGAGCGGCCATTGGTTGACAAGGGAGGAGGAGGAGGAGGAGGAAGATGGGGTAAAAACGGAAGGGGTGCATGGGAATGGCTTCTCCTCTCCTCCAGCGCCCCGCAGCTCTGGCATATCACCAACGTTATGGCGGTAATTGATTCTCTCTGTGCCATTAGTCTCAGAGAAAAAAAATGTGCCAACGAGAAGGGGGTGCTGTCACTTAGAGGCTGGCATGGCGCCCAGTCACACGTTCTCACCAACACACAAAGAGATACACGCAAAGATAAACTTGTTCAACACACACACACGTACGTTTGGGTTTTTCACACAGATGCAAAGTAGCTGCGGTTGCATCGGTACGATGTCAGCTGTCAAGGTCTGCAGAAGAAGAAGCAAGCACATTGCTCATTTGCAAATGAGCCAAACATCGTCGGTGTACAGCTCAAACATGGCTAATGTGGAACTGTACTCATGGAAAAATCAAAGGGAACACAAATGGCTGCTGCTCCTCATATTTATGACATTATTCCGTTTGTGTTATGTTTGTGAGGTTACTGTGGTCATGGCAGAACAGCAGTCCTCCAAGAGACACACGCACACACAAACACACACACACACACACACACACACACACACACACACACACACACACACACACACACACACTTGATATGAAAAGGAGAACTCCCCAGACAAAGAGCAGGGCATGTCTTTATCTCATAAAAGTTAACGAGAGGCTGCTGTCTTCTGCCTGCAGGCCGGCTGGAATCTGATCCAGAACCCTTCGCTGTGGGCGTCAGGCCTCAGTGGCGTCACTACGGCCACCGCCGTGCCCGCTGCTGACACAGCTGTCCTCATCAGCCAACCCTGGCGCTGCAGGCGCTGCCGGCACCTTAATGCTCGGTGTCGTCACAAGAGTAGTTCTCCTCAATGCTGAACGGCCATTATAGAAATCTGTCCGCCACCACGCACGTTCCTGTTTGTTATTCGACACATGAATGCCAAACATTGTACACCATCACCATGGCAATCGTCTTTTGTCATCCTCTCTGATGCTGTTTTTTTTTCTTCATCACCATGGCCACGGCAGCCGTACCTGCTTTACACTGAGGAAAAGAGGTGAAACAAAAGCAGGTAGTAGACACACACACACACACACACTCACACATACAGGAGTTCATGCTCTGAATGCCAATTAACCAAATGAAGGATAAGCTAGCGGAGACAATAGCCCCTCGCAGTCAGTTACGAGCTAATTAAAGAACATATAGCATACAATCTAAGATCAGTGTGCCCTTAGGCTCTGCAAGCTGCCTGATAAGCGTTCTTTCACTTCGCTAAAGTGATGTAGGGAGCGATGAAAAAGAAAGGGGGTGTAAAGCGGCGGCAGCCCTCCATCACTCCCGCAGAGTCGAAAGCAGCCCTGCCCCACTGTTCCTCCCAAGGCCTTCTACTACTTGGAGGCTCATTTCGAGTCTGTAATTAATTGGAGCTTCTATTTCTTTCTTTTTTTTCATCTATTTTTGTTTTGGCTGTTGACCGACGTGTGGTCCTCTCACACGCTCGTCTTCAGGTCGACGTGGCTCCCTAATTAAGACTCCAGAGGACGGCTAATTGCTGTTGCGTGCCTCTCGGCGGAGCGAGGGAGCCTTCTCCCGGCGCTGCCCGGAAAGAGCGCAGAGCGCTGAAATTAAAAAGGGGCTTATGTAAGCTTGCGGTGAAAACTATTAAACACCAAGCAACTTTTCCTTGTGAGGAACTGCCACTTGATTTAATGGGCCTCATTAAAAGTGCACATCACAGAGATCCAAACCGCTTCACACGACACTGGGATAATGGGTCCTCCTCCATGCTGTCAAAGCCTAATCCCAAATATTGAACAGTGCTATTGCTCCCGCAGAACGATCCAAAATGGGCTGCAGCGTTCCTGAAAAGGAAGGATTCACATCATTTGTCTTTTTTGACAAGGGGGCAGAGAGGAGCAAGGGAAGGAATAGATGGCGCCGAGCTGCTGGGCGTTGTTTATTGGGAGAAGTAAATGGAGAAATCTGGAGTTGAATGAAAATAGATCCTGTTATCAAGCTGAAACAATCTTTTCATTGCACTCCTTAAAATGTTAAATAAGTCTCTTCTGACGGCGGCGAGATCAAATACATGTTGCCATGTTTATGAGGAGACTGACACGGTTGAGATCTGATTGACGCAGTTAATCCTCACATCTATCAATAGATACACACGTCCATTGGAATTCTCCTGCACGTACATATTCACTACACTCTTAGAAAAATACTTTTCTAAAGAGGAGCACAGAAGTTGAAGAAATTGCTTCTAAGAAAAACAGATTCTACATTCAGTTGTAGTGTGATATTGTGTAACTCTAAGCAAGGGCGTAACGTTGGGTTCAACATTGGGGGGGGGGTTGAAATCTCCAACTATCTAGGGAGGTCCTGGGACATGTCTGCATGGCAAGCAACAAACAACACAACCATCGAAAAAAGAGACAAAAACAATGAAAGAAGTTACAAAGAAACAGAAGAAATTAGAAATAAAATGCAAAAAGCGACAAATGTTGACAAAGCGACAACAAAATCCACAAAAAGGCGGAGAGTCCAAAAGAGAGGCGTGACCAATGCAGCGGGGGTGATAGTATAGATTCTGTAGGAGACAGGAAATGAGGAAACAGCAGCAACAATTCCTTACAGAGTGAGACACAATTAAGGCATGAGCATGGCAAAAAGCACTTCCACAATGGACGCTTCAGCAGATACCCTTGAAACATTCCTCCACTTCAAACACATAACTTGTGCTTCTCGCAGAGAGAAAAAAGCTCTACGAGAAGAAAGAGATGGCAAAAAAAACAAAAAAAACAAAATCAGGAAGAAGCTGGAAATGAGTCCAACTCATGCATAACTTCAAACACTCCATCTTCAAAGTTGCATAACATTAAAAACCAAGCCCACTCCGCGTCCTCCACATCAAAAAGCCGCCGGCATCGAGGGGACACTGCTGAGCCATGCCCTGGCTCTGAGGCACAACGTGCATCCACCCTCGACTTCATCTTCATCCTTTGTCGTCCCGTGCTTTTGTCCTCAGGGTATTTGTTATGGTAGAGGAATACAGCATTATGGGTAAGAGCAGGTCCAGGTGGTAATTTCACCATAAAGCAAGGAATCTGGAAGGAGGCGGCTGGGGCTCAGTGGTGGAGAGGGGTTACCTGGCAATCGGAAGGTCGGTGGTTCAATCCCTGGGCCTGCAGTCCCATGTCGAAGTGTCCTTGGGCAAGACACTGAACCCCAAGTTGCCCCCGAGGCTGCGCATCGGAGTGGGAATGTGTGTGAGTGTGTATCTGATGAGCAGGTGGCAGCTTGTACCGCACGGCTCGGCCACAGTGGATGAATGTGTGTGAATGGTGAATGTTTCCTGTATGATGTAAAAGCGCGTTGAGCAGTCGTTAAGACTAGAAAAAGCGCTATATACACACAGCACATTTATAATCTGGGTGTCTTTCTGTTTTTTTTGCCCATCTCGAGGACCGAGATGAATGGTATTTCAACCTGTTTGTCACCTCAATCTGGCAACCTATAACCCTCAATCTGGCAACCTATAACCCAGTTGAGCGGTTTATCTCTGCAAGCTTCGTAGAAAGTTCTGAGCTAAGAGAAATGGCAGATGAAGGCGTGTTCCTGCAAAGAAATCAAACCATAGCTGCACATTCAACAGTGTTGGACGCAACAATTTCCTTGCATCTTCCCAAGTCATATCAACACTGCCACGCTTTTTGTGAGGTGTGTTGCATTGATTTTAATGTTGCAAATGGCGGGAAAAAATGACATCACCCATCACATGAAAACACAGCAAGGAGTTAGACGAGGGGCACACAGGCCATTTCATCCTTCAAAATAAACCACACCAGTACGCTCCATCCAAGAGGTCCCAGAGAGCAGCTACATCTGCCTCGTGCAAAACCTTCTGATGTGTACCAAAGAGAGACACTAGCTCAAGGAATGATGAAACATGATTAAATGTGTTAAATGTGTTTGTACCAAAGTGTTAAAAACTAGGGATTTATTTACATTGCAATGTAAATAACACACTTACCACTGTACACTTTACAGTACCCCCACCCCCAACCGCCGCCACTGTCAAACCAAATGCTCGCTCCCTTGGGGGGGGGGATTGACATTGTTGGGTCTCTGTAAAAGACCGAGTGGGGTCTAGACCTACTCTATCTGTAAAGTGCCTTGAGATACTCTGTTATGATGTTTATTGTCCATTCTGCAATATGTGCCAGACATACAGAGCAATTGAAAACATGGTTCTCTGACCCATGGTGCAATAAGGACACATACCAAGTGTAATAGAAAAGACAAGAAATATATATACATTAAGATCAAAAAGATGCAGGACACGTTGCTAAGTGGGAGCGCTATCATTGGTAAGAGATGTGACCTTAAAATTTAATTTCCGAGCAACAAGGATTCTTTGTGCAACATCAGAAATAAGAAGCAGCGGTTTCCAGCCCTGGGGGATCTATAGGATCAGCTGCAGGGTGACAACAACCCGATTACAATCAGCAGGTAGAAAGTGTGATCAGATTGCCATTGAGAAAAAGACAAATGTATAGGAGGCTTAGAAACACAAGCGATGTATAAAACCCCCTGGTGTCTTGAAGTCTTCACTTGGCTTTTCCCCTTCTTTGACACTTTCAAATGCTCCTGACACATTCTCCAATACACTGATAAACACGTCTAAAATCCCGCCCACACGCTTAGAGAGAAAAAGCTCTTCAGAAACGCACCTTGCCACCCACATATGTTGACATACGCTCATGAACAAACTGGTAATGTTCCATCAAAGCTTATAGCGCCCATTAAAACGCTGAGACAAACATGGGACCACGTTCGTGGTTAACGCCCACACACTCTTGAATGGCGTGCCTTTCCATCACTGCAATTGCCAGTGACAATCATGTACCGCACTCAATTACACCTGGCTAATTGTTGAGATGCCACATTACCACAGAGACTCACAGAGACAAGTCACACTCTTTATATAAACCATATACACACACAAACACACACAGGATACACACAGGCCTGTAATATTTCTGAGAAAAGATATAGTATTGCATGTAATCAGATAACGGTTTATTTAGGCACCTGCTCGCACCATGCCATATAAACCGATGAAGATACAGTAGATTTTATTTATTTTTCCTGCTCACTCACTCACTCACTCACACACACACACAAACCCACACACACACACACACACACACACACACACACACTTTGCCTGAAGGATTTTAATTTGAGATGCAGACTCCAGTGTCATAGTGAATGATATTAAAAGTCGTATCATGAATAAATCAAGAGACAGAGGACTCACCTCAGCAATGTGACAGATAAGCAAAGAGAAACGGCACACAGGAGGAGATAGAGAGAGAGAAGGGGGGTTTGGGAGAGAGCAGAGACAGAGAGAGAGAGAGAGAGAGAGAGGAGAGAGAGGAGAGAGGGGAGAGAGGGGAGAGAGAACAGAGACAGAGAAGGGAGAAAGAAAGAGGAGAGAGAGGAGAGAGGGGAGAGAGAGCAGAGACAGAGAAGGGAGAGAGAACGAGGAGAGAGAGAAGAGAAATAGAGAGAGAGAGGAGAGAGGGGAGCAAAAGAGAAAGAGAGCAGAGAAAGAGAGAGGAGAGAGAGAGAGAGAGAGAGGGGCGTGACGTAGACAAGGCGGATAAATAACGCCTCTTTGATTTTAGCAGTACGCACTTCAGCCCTGTTTACTGCAGGCCATTATTTTATGGCACTTATTATAGGAACACGCCACCGTTTGTTGAAATAACGACATCCTAATTACTTCTACTGGCCTGCGTATTCACAGCGAGTACCAATAGCAGTGCAGAGTAGGACACGAGGATTTCCTGGACGGATACTGACTTGGGACTGTATCGGGTGGAAGCACGGCCGAAGCTCTGCCCCACGTCAGTGTTGCCTAGGAAATCATCTAGGCTTAATCTGCACTGCTATTGGTACTCGCTGTGAATACGCAGGCCAGTGGAAGTATTTAGGCTGTTGTTGTTTTACTTTTACTCACTAACATGCTTACCGGCAACATAGAATTTCATTCACTGAGCTAAGCTAACTAGCAGCGGCGCTGCTGGTGTTGCACCAGACTGAAACAATGCATGCACTGAGACAAAAAACTGTGTTGGCCCCCCTATCTGCAGCTAGGGGAGACCCCGATAAGCCCTATTTCAACAAACAGTGGCTTGTTCCTTTAACCTCTTTAGGCTGTAATTACTTTACTTCTAAATCCACCACACACCTTCATCTGTCATCTGATGAAACTTTTTATTTACCGTTTCCAATGGAGACATGTTCATGATGAAAGCCTTCATTTGTAACAAACCACTCAGCTGTGACATCAAAACAAATCGACAAATTGTCAATTTGCTGTGTAGTTTCTGAACAAAATGGGATGTCACAGCCGGGGTGTGGTGTATCCAAAATCTCTGAAGGGGCAAGGATTCATTCAGACCTGTCACCAACTCAAATCAAGAGGGAAGACAGATGATGAAGGGTTGGTGCAGGCGCTGGAAACATGTGAGCGCCAGAAGGCTCCATCTCACACCAGCAGGTAGTCAGAAACTGTGCATACACAGGATGTATATATATGTATATAGATATATAGTGTGGTGAAATCACTGGTGAATGTGCACCATAACACATGCAGCATAACACATGCAGCACATGTAGTGAAAAATCATAACAGAGTCCATTGATGTTGAAATGTTTCGGCAGGACGCTCTGACATGTTTGGCACCGTTTTTTGCTCTGCGTTTTGTTGGTAACTGTGAGATGTTCGAGTGACACACGTCTCGTCTCTATATCAGAAATAAGGAAATTAATTAGACCCGTTTCCCCGTACATTGGTCAGTGGCTGCACATGGGACTGCTGGGATTGATTGTCGCTAGTCATGAAAATGGGATAGGGAGCCCCGGCTGTCAATCAATGTCTTCCAGTCATGCAGAACCCTAATTGGTCCGGGTCCGTAACAACTGCGTACTCTGCTTACCGATAGTTACACGTCTGAAAAGGTGAGCCGGCTCCCACCGCCTCAGGGAGCTGTCGGTGCCATGTCCTTTCTCCGATGCTCCATTGTTTGTCGACCTCTCAATAATCCCCAAAATCCCCTTTGGTTTTACAGCCCACTAGTCCAACGTCCCTATTCCCTCTGCTCCGACATCCCATTGTTCTGACCGTATAGCTCAGCTTTTGGGGATCACCTCCCATAATCTAAAATCTGAATCAACAATAACAAGCAAAATTACTTTTCTCTAGCTTATTAACACATTTAAATGTTAAATCTCTGCCCCGGTTTGCAGTTCAATGTCCCCCCCCCATAACGTAACCCTATTTGTACAGGTCCTATCTCCTAACCAATCAGCTATCCTAACCATAAACACTGGAGGTCACATGCCTAATCCCAACCAATCATCTATCCTAACATATACTGTGTATACATGCATATACCACGCCTATATAATCAGAACAATGGGATGTCGGACCACTGGGCCGTAGGATCAAAGGGGATTTTGGGGGTTTTGAGAGGTTGTAACAATGGAGCGTCGGAGCAATGGGCCGTCCCCGGGAACCTCAAGAAGAGTTCTACTCATATTAGGGCTGCACGATATGAGATACATATGTAATAATAATGTTGGTAAATATACATAACAAAGATATTTAAGTATTCAGTTCTGCATATCCGCTGCTTTCAGTATTCTGCTAAAATACAACAAACTGCTTGTTGAATTTAAAACAAATGAAAGGAAACTATTTCCGACATTCTTTTGTTTAATATATTGAATTGAATATTATAATATAATATATAAGGCAGCACTAAAAGCAGAATGACAGTTACATTTGAAAGTGCAGTTCTCTACAGTTATTTCCTTTCAACTAACACAAAAAATCGGTCTTTCTCAGGATGTCACAGCCTTTTGCAATGTGCTCCAGTTGATATCACGATGACGATAAATAAACAATATTGTTCGGCTCTAATTTATATGGAGAGTTTCTGAATAATGACGCCCCAGCCATGAGACCCACCCACCCAGAGCCAGCCACCCACCCAGAGGTTCAGGGGGACAAATGAATGGGGGAACAACAGAGTGAAAATCAGCCTGCTTAAATCTGCGGATGGGAGGCATGTAATCTGCAGCTGTGCCTAGAGGAGGGTCCGCCACCTCAACTAGTGTGTACTGTATGTGCACATGCGTGTACATGAATATGCATCTGTGTGTTTGTGCAGCGGTTACCTCTGAGGGGAGACGGCGGTGCTGTCGGCAGGTTAATCCAGCCCTCAGGCTAAGAATCAAACTTTAAGATCAGAGAATCAATAATTCAGACAGCAGCTTGTCAGGATCTATCACAGACGCAGGCAGCGGCACAACAAAGGCACAGAGGTGATTTACAGTCTCATGCAACTCGCACACATCCAAATACAAGGAGGACGCAGACTCACTGCGTAATTGCGTGCCATTCAAATCACACCCGCTGAAATCACAGCCACGGACCCGCACAGGTGACGTTTAAAAGCAAGGAAACGTGCGCATTCATACATAAATTCCCTCACACACAAAGAGCTACGCCTTGACTTCAATCCCGAGATTGTACCTTGTGTCGGGAAAAACGGGTTGATGGTCAGAATCGCTTTTTGATTCCTAATCCTCAGAATCAGAGATTGAACGGTGTGTCAGATCTACTGCTGTCCCATAGATCCAGCAGCTAGCCCTTGAAGTGTACACCACCCTGTTAATATGGCCGTGGCACCGTTGTAAATCCCCTGCAAATCAGAGTAAACATGGCAATAAACCATGTCTGTTTAGTGTGCGTTGTGGGGGAGTGAGATGGTCGGGGGTAAGAGAAATTGAGGGATATTTTAGCGTGTGGGTGTATAATGGCTATCAGAGGTGACTTTCAGTGGGATCAACGCAAAACACTCACGCACAAACAAGTTTTTGTTTTGGATTTTTTTTTCTCACACAGTCACATTTAGAGCAGTCCTACATTAGCCTAAACAGATAACCATATCAAATGATCATGCAGCATCAACTAGCAGGCTCTGTGGGTGTGTGTATCTGACGGAGAGCGAGAGAGTGCTTGTATGTGTGTGTGTGTGTGTGTGTGTGTGTGTGTGTGTGTGTAACCAAATGCAGCTCGGCTTACATCCACAGGTTGTCACTAGGTTGAACCATACACTGTAAAAAATAAAGAACGAAGCTTCCGGCTCTGTAAAGTGAGCCAATGTGGGAGTCCCTTAAACCTGCATTCTATCTCATTTCCAGCAGGGGGCGACTCCACAGGGTCCAAAAGGAAGTCAAATTCTTTAGAAGTCTATACTCCCACCTGATATTATTACCTCAATAACCAGATTCATAATTCATGGCTAGTTTCAAATCTTCCATTGCTGCCATCATTATGTAATAAAGCATACAATTGGTCGTTGCGTTTGATGGCCTAGGAATCCTGCCTTTTTTCTTTAGTCAACATAGCAATGTGAAACCACATTGTTATTACAATGTAGAAATTAATTTTTGGACATTTTAAAAGGTTTGCAATTGTAGAAGAAAAGAATCACAATTCTTATGTGAATCTGTTCACTGAAGAGTTGTTGCACAAATGTCTCCGTAAAATGAAATGAGATGAAATCCGTTTTCCTCCACTTCTACTTTGTGTTTGTCCTTCTCCTTGTCCAACATGCCGGTCCCCCGTGATCGTCCCACTTTGGTGTGGAAGAACCCGACCTGGCTGCACTGAGCTCTGAGCTCTGACATCAGCCCCATCCTACACCTGTTGGGATGAGCTGGAACATGACCCCAGGTGCAGGGCCTGATGACCCAGACTAAGGGTGGGACCTCCCTAATGCTCTAGTGGCTGAAACCAGGTCACAACATCTGCTGGGGGGCCTGGAAGCAGACGAGTGGGGGCCTTCCAGCAGCACACTTTCACAAGTCACAAGGTGTTTTAGAGTTCACGTTTCCAAATAGTACATGCAGTACCTTTTTATTTATAATGTAGTACTGCCATCATTTATTATCATTTTTGTTTGTTTGATGCCTAACCTGTCTAGACTCATGAGGGAGTGAGATAGAAACCTTTTTTTATTGTAAATGTAACACTTTACATAATTTTTCAAATTAACACACACACACACAGAGTTTTTTTCTTTTGTTCTTTTTTTTTCTTTTTTGAACATATATATTTTAGTTTACTCAATTAATTATATATATATATATATATATATATATATATATATATATATATATATATATATATATATATATATATATATGTGTGTGTATTTTTTCTTGTATTATTATTATGGAATGGTATTATCCTTGATGAAACATTGTTTCCTGACATTTATGCCAATAAATCTATTAGAATTTGAGAGAGTGAGGGAGAGAGAGAGAGAGAGAGAGAGAGAGACCAATCTGACCCCAAGAGGAGAGGCAGATGACGAGATAAAAGGATAAAGAGGGATGAGAGATGAGATGGAGGATGCAAGAGAGGAAAAGGAAGGAGCAGCCTGCTTGCTTCCTGTGTTCATCTATATTTCACAGCACTTTCAATTAGCACCAGTGTGGCTGCACAGAGATAAAGAGAGAGAGAGGTTTGCTCCAGGTCACTGTGGCCTGGTAATGGCCTCTCTCTCTCTCTCTCTCTCTCTCTCTCTCTCTCTCTCAAGGTGTTTGCACACATAAAGTCTGTTTGCTTTGGCCTGAAGCAGGGCATCCTGGTTTGTTACATCTACATATTTCACAGGTTATTATCACAAAAATGTCAAGCACCGCTGTAATTTATCAAAAGAAGCCACATGGAAGAAGGCTTATCATTCACTGGTTGGTAGACACTTGGAATCTAATCTATTACTTTTCTCACCCAGCATGGTGCAGTAGAAGGTCAAGTTCAAAGTACCAACAAACACATTTCTCTGAATTTGATATTGAGACATGGTGGAAAATTCATTTTGATTAACTTTGAAAACAGTTTGGAGCCGATAGCAGAAAGACTTCATGCCCTGAGTTCTCCTGATTTAGTACATTTACAAGTTTTTAAAAGTTCAGCACGTTGTTGATGCTTTTTGCATTGTTTAGCAGGGAATATACTCCTTTTCATAGTTCTGGGTACTACAATTATTCGTTGTCTTGCTGAGATTTCAATGAGATGATATGACACTAGCTGAAGCCAGGAGATTAGCCTACATCAAACTGGAACGAGGGGTGAAAGAGCTAGCTTAGCCTAATTCTCACCAAATTAAAATAATACACCAACAGTTCTGACACCTTTAGCTGAATAACTAACATGTATCTCATTTGTTCTTTTTCTGTCCACATATGTCACGTGTCATTTGTTTTACTGGATTTCTCCTCCTCTTGTCCTCATGTCCTCATGGCCAATGTTCAGTTTGCTGCTGATCTTACCTTAGTGGTCCCACCATTCATAGACCACAATAATCTTGAGGGCGCCACACACGCAACTAATGCTCCAACAGAATGCCGGACACACTGCTTAGACATCTGCGCATTAAAGAGGATTTCATTGGTTGTATGGACGCTTTTGGGCCAGAACAAGAAGCTGTAAACACAACATTGACATAGTGTCACTTCAAATTAAGTTGTATTAACAAGCGGTTTCACACAGCAAAAAGCTGACGGAGCAACAATTCAAGTGAACAGCAGAGTTAGGTGATAATTCTCTGTGGGGGCACCAGTAGCATCTTTTTTCATTTGATCCACTCATATCAAAATATTGGTTTGAGCATTTTTAGAAACGAGTATTCAATCACTTAATAAATAGTGTGCCGGAATAGACCCACACATTCTCACCTCCAGTTCTTACAGATGCACAGAGTCCGCTGTAGCGTCCTCTCGTCCTTGTTTCACGGAAACTAACAAAACAAAGGTGCATATACCAGCAAGAAAGTAAAAAGGTTTTCAACACATACCAAAGAGGTTTATCAATGAATTTGAAAGCTAGCTGAACCAACTCCCTTGGAGTGAGATGCTGTCCACAGAGGACTTAGAGGTTGCTTCCAGGAGCTTAATGTTCTCCTGGAATACGCTGTAAAGTGAGTCAAATAGTTCCACCGTCTCCAAAGGAACAGAAAGAACAGTCTGTTGCTATCCTATTTAAATCAAGGCCATTTCCACTCAGAAACATCATGCCACAGGAACAGCTAATTCTTACTTTATTGTGCAAATAAAACCCAGCTTCAACAAAGGAGGAGTTGTTGGGCGATTGTCCTCTATTCTAAGAAGGCATTTGACACAGTGAATCATAATGTTTTGTTATCCAAACTGTCAAAGATTTATTTCTCTCCCAATGCTCTGACATGGATGGAGTCTTACTCAGATATTAGAAAGCAGTGCGCCAGGATTAATGCTAGATGTTCCTCCTTTGCTAACTGCCCTACTGGAGTCCCTCAGGGATCTATTTTCTCCTGGGTGAATGTCCTGTGTGTGACCCATCCACTACCCCAACCAACCTCCTTTGGCAGATCATCAATCTTCCATACTCCTCTCTACCATTGTCTCTCTAAATACTACGTTATCTAACAGTGCTGCGGTGGAGCCGCAGCCCTGCCCGGTGCGTTCCATGCAGACGCTGAAGGGTGATTTTTGAGTCGTATCTGACGCTGAGAAACGCTGACCAAGCGTCAGTGTTTTCTGAGTTGGGAGTGAGAACTGGTTAGACATCCAGTGCTCCCTGTAGTTGGTCAGATCAGTCAACACAAAGCACAGTAAAACCTCCGTTTGACCAAGGCCTGGGTCTGATTTGTGTGATTACTGTCGGCCTATGGCCAGTTGAACCCCTTCCAGAGTCAGAAACAACCAACTAAACACAGAGGAGCCAGTCAGTTAAATGACAGGCTTGTTGTCAGAGCAGATCAGAGGCAGTGAGGCAGTACTGATTCTTCCTCCTCTGACCCATCTGAGGGTGCAGCTACTGGCTCGGAGTCCTCAGCTGGGTACCACTGAGAGCCATGCATCAGCAGGGCGACACTGGAACCACAGAATTCACAATCAGAGGAATCCACGAGGAAACGGTCATCCGAGGTGACTTCAAGGCTAACAATGTCAAGTTGAACCATTTGCTCCTGTGGAGATGGTCCCTTAGAGAGAACAAACCTACCTAAGCCCATAAAACATTTACAGTCTGGGTTGGACTGCATGCAGGATGTTGTGTCCATTAAGACATAATTCTTTTAGCTGGTTGGAGGACAGGTTCTCGTTTTACCCTGACCTGTAGGCCACTTAATGTGTGTTAAAGTTCATCTTCAGTTTTAATGTTTAATTTCTCCACTTTCTTTTGTCTAAGAGTTATATTTAGAATTTTTACTTCTCAGAATAAAATCTGCAAATCTGTCTTTCTTTTTTTTTTAGGCTTATTTTAAAACCGGTTGAACAACAATAATAAAAAACAATTAAACAAAAAATATGTGTGAAAAACTCTTAGATGTAGACTTCTCTTTATTAACACTTCGTAACACTTTTTAGGATATCCCTTGTTACCTCACTTACTGATCGATCAAATTTAAATAAATCTACAACCTAAAGGTTTTTTACATTTGACAACACTGAAAATCACAAACTTCAAAAAAGCCTGAGCAGGCATACTCGAGAACTACGCCGGCCAAGCCGGCTACTTCTTGTTTAGCGATGTGCTAACTCAAATGTGGATTAAATGATTTAACGGTGCGGCTCTTCTAGACTTTCCAAATGTTATCAGATCGAATGGATTGAACTGTGATAGTGAAACGAGCCATTCTGAGGTGGTCGTAATTCTCGAAAACATCTATCCACTGATTTACAGATGTGTCTTTCACCATGTACAGTAAGTCTAAAGGAATAAGTCTTTTTGGAGCCTCTGGCTTCATGTGTTGGACATGGAAATTGTAATTTAACTGTTGGGCCACTATGTCAAATTGGCATCTAAGTCAGGCGCACTTCCTGGGGGCAAGAAGAAATGTCTTGGCAATCCATACAGTAGTTGAGCGTAGAGATATTCAGTCTGGCACAAAGAAATGCCATCCATATAGGAATAACACTTAGTGAATACTTCAACAGAGGGACGTTCATGTTAAACTGTGACAATGAGCTCATTTGATGGCACCAGTATGAACATTAAACATGTGACTGAAGACGTGAAGGACCAGTGTGCATATTGAGAAGACCTCTGAGAACTCTTTGGGCCTTCTTGACAAACTGCTAGAAACCCCTGGAGTACTCAGTGTACTGGCTGGACTGGGGCGAAGGGGGAATTAAGGGTGCATGTAAGGACAGACCCTTCCTGCTGCATCCAGCGGCTGTTATCTGGCACCACCTGCTTCTCCGTGGAGCCAAGGCCTCAAAGAAGAGGACGCCAGCCCCCAGGCGTAACCCCCAGCGATGTATGTCAGCCATATGCCCTGGCCTGCTGGAGGATCCAGTGTGCCAGGGAAAGAATGACTCCAGTGTTGGGGTTGAGACAGAGAGACACTGTCATGTCGGGCTGCTGTGGGCTGACACCAGGCTAGGTCAAACCCCGGCCATGGTGGAAACCATTTTGATGTTAAACATCACGCCGTTTGATAAAAGTAGAGCCACAGGACACAGAACAGAAGAAGGGACCGCAGGGAATGACGAGGAGTGACGCGTCAGGAAATTAATTAGCGCTGGGGAAAACAGTAAAGCACCTGCCTCTGGGCGTGCAGAGCAGAGCAGAGCAGCCGTCTGAATCAATGAAGCTGTGTTGGGTTCTCTTTGACCAGCCGGCCAACCTGCGGCGGTTAACAGCATATGAAAGTGTAATGAGATGTCTCTTGCCCGGCTCAACATAACTCCCTCTGTTTCAAGCTAGCCAGAGCTGGCAAGATTGTGAAATGATAGCACCGGCTGACACTTTGGGAATTGAATAGAATTGCCGCCCCCCCTTACAAAAAAATAAGAGAGCTGAGGCTTGAGGCAGACAGTGTTTTGGGGGAGATGAGTCCTCTGATGGATGCAGTATACCTGCCATTCAGTCTAACATTTGTACTGCACTCCGTCTCAGTTTGATATGCCCTGTTTCCTCAAATCCAGTTTTAAAGGATTAAATGATTTAATAGTCCTTGCAGCTTTTTTGTGGTGTGTTCAAGCTATGTATCACACAGACATCAGTTTGCTGAACATACACACACGTGTCACACGCAGTGTGAATTATGAGTCTGTAAAATGATTCTGTGATTCTCATCCCTTTTGGTTTGTCTTCAGCTTTGTTGCTTAGTGCGTGTTGAGGTGTCTTTCCACTGCATTTCCCAGAAATCATCAGTCAGCCAAACAGTCCACGCTTTACTGTTGATTGATGCAGTGTTGAAGGGGGGGCTTTTTGTTTCAGTTGGCTATCTGCCCACTTCTTCTTATTTTAAATAAATGGACAAATGAAAGACACCATTGTGTCATGTTAAAGGAGACAGAAAGCTGTCACACTGTGGTAAGGACTGCTGTTTGCACTGAAAAGCTCTGATAGACTCACTGCACCACACAGCTCAGCACCACACAGCAGACCCAGCTAAACAGGCCCATGTTCTTACTCAGGAGTTGGTGGAGACCAAAACAGAGCTACTCTGGGGATTCCTGTGAGTATTTGAAACATTTTCATTTTTGATGCTATTTAAAGCTGGAATTTTTCAACAATATCAGTGTATTTATATTGTCCACTTGACTTGAAGTTGAATATTTCCATCTGCCTCAATTCTGCACACTCTTACCGTGTCTTTCATAGCCTTCTTTATTAGGATGCCATATTTCCTTCAGCACAGTTTACTCTTCTGTTCTGTAGCAGCTCAGCTTGTTCTCGCTGACCCCAAGGAACTCTGGGAACTTTATTTTTAAAACACATAAACATTACCAGTTACCAGGAGTCACTGAATGAACCAGAGAGGACAGCTGCTTTGAATTACAGTTCCATCAAATCAGTTCATACAAGACAGTATAGCTTTAAAAATACATTATGTATATATACATATATATATATATATATATATGGGAGCTGAAGTAGATGTACACCTGGATATTGCTATTGTTGGGAAGAAGATCCCCATATTTGGTCATTTTAATTTCTTTTTGTAAATTATTGCTACTGACCCCCCGTTAATCCACGTCTGCCCGTGGATTCATTGAATTCAATTTCAACAGTGACGAGGTAGTTTTGTCTGAGGTAAATAGCTTAATAAAATGTTCATTATTTTTTTTCCATTTCCTAAAAAGCAACGTTTTTGGTCATACAAGGTTTTCGCTCGACAGCGATGATGTACTTGGATGACAAAGGTCTAAGAGTTATTATTATCACTTTAAACTTGGATGATGAGTGAACTGCCATACCAACCTGAGTCTGCAAGGGGGGGGTGATGATGTCACTGTTGTTTGGCCACTTTTGATCTTCACTCCTCTGCGCTAACACTCCTCTCTTGCAGCTTTTCCATCATCTGATATGGGGTTTCATTGATCTGTTTTCTCTCCGGCTTGTTTTGGCATCCCACCACGCAGTCAACAAGAAGAAAAGTCCCAGGGGCGAGCAGAGAATGGCTACGAGTCGGATCACAGAGTTCACTGTTAGAAATCACATGCATGCTATTAACCAACATGCAGTTTCACACCACAGCAGGGGCGGTTACAGGCTTTTATAAGTGGCTGGCACAGGGGAGGACATTCAAATATCAAAGAAATATTAGAAATATTGGATAGCATAAAATAACCATATCCACACCACAAGGCTTTGTACTATGGGTGACCAAGCTTTTTGTTCAGCTGCACCACGGCTCTGGAACCAGCTCCTGAGTGACCTGAGAGCAGTACAGAACCTTGACACTTTCAAAGCTGAACTGAAGACTTTTTTATTCAGAAAGGCATTTTTGTGCTGATTATTTTTATTATTATTACTCTTCTGTGTAGCACTTTGAGATTCCTTGGAATGAAAAGTGCGTTATAAATAAAATATATTATTATTATTATTATTATAACATAATATAATTCTGCAAAATAAAACATCACATTCATTCTTAGTTTCGCTTGTATTTTCAAATACAATACACATTGTCTATGAAATCAGTTTGCCACTTTTTTGATAAATAATTCCCGTGTTGGTTCCGTGGTACCAGGGGGGCGGGCGGGGGGAACAAGGGAACAATCATATTTCAGAGGGGCGCGGCGCGAGGTGGCCCTGCCCCAACATCACATATTGTGGTCAAAGGAACTAATGGCCTGTCTAGCTTTGGAGACACTAACATATTTTGTAATTATATGGTTTTGAGTTGGTAATCTTTTGTTCTTTCTGTAATTTATCCAATGCTGTGATCTTATTTAATGTACTTTCTTTAAACGATAATGTTCTGCGATTGGAGATAACAATGAAGCAATCACTACATACCCAGGATGCTATACCACAGATGTGCGACGTATGCAGATGTCGCTGGATTAACTCCCACTTCTCTCACTAGGCTCGTTCGAGATGAACTGTGCCTCGCCTGTAAAGTGGACGAGAGCAGGCGGCAGCAGCAGGGGGGGGGGGGG
>NC_048420.1:322337-324730 GCF_013103735.1 Etheostoma cragini | reverse complement strand
AATTCAAAAACAATAAAAAGTTTATATAAATCGTCATCATGTTGTAAACCAATCAGGTGTTAAATCAGCTGAGAAGCCAGCGTTTCCCAGCATGCTCTGGGCCCGCCTGGGTCCGCCTGGCTCTTGCAGTCGGTGAAAAGCCACCCGCGCCGCCTGCGTCTCAGAACTGCGGCCGCCTTGCTCTCGTGAGATTTCCGTTGCCCACGTGTGCATGACGTCAGAGCAAGTCGGGATCAAGTCGGACAGAAATCTAACCGGCATGCAACGGGCGCCGATCGCCGGTGATCGATTCTGCGCAGACCTGGCTCATCTCGAACGAGCCTAGTGTCATGCTCCTTTACTTCCTGATTAATGATCACTTAACCTAACTTCCTGTTACTGAGATCCTGTGATTCTTAAAGTGACGGCAACACATTTTGAACATACTAACCTTTGCATGCAAAAAACATCTTTAAAAAACACCTTTAACACTAAAAACAACAAATTAAATGTGCAGATAATCCTTCAAAACCCCTTTAAAACTTTCCAAGATATAAGTGATAACCAATCAAAACCCTTTCATATAGTGTATTACATTTCTATATCCTTTAAATAACCTGACACCTGCTTCTAAGATGTAAAGTCACCATGTGAAGCCACTTCTTCTTTGCTACGCTTCTACGTCCCCCAGATTGTTGCTCTGATTGGTTGAAGGACTATCCAATTGGGTACAGAGTCATTTGAACTATGTTGTTGGTCTCCCCTCTTGTGTAGAGAGAATACAGATTAGACTAAGTCTTAGATCTACTGAGCTTGGCTGGTCTGGTAACAGCCTGACTAACATCCCTGGGGATGATCAACACAAAGACCCGGAGAGTAAAAAAGAAACATCACCTCTATCAACCTTCAGAGAAAGTTCCATTCTATTGCCCGTTAAACCTCTTCAATTCAGATGAGCCATTAAAACAACAATGGCATGAAAATTTCACTTTTTGAGTTTTTTTCAACATTAACATGAGTTCCCCCAGCCTGCCTATGGCCCCCCAGTGGCTAGAAATGGTGATAGGTGTAAACCGAGCCCTGGGTATCCTGCTCTGCCTTTGAGAAAATGAAAGCTCAGATGGGCTGAGCTGAAATCTGGCTCCTTATGACGTCATAAGGGGCAAGGTTACCTTCCTTTTCTCTGCTTTGCCTGTCCAGAGAATTTGCCCCCCCCCCAATGAGAGAGAGCCATCATGGCTTTCAAACAGGCAAAGTGGCAGTTGGTCAAGGCCACACCCCCAGCCTCCAGCTTGCCCCCCCACAAGCCCATCTGAGCTTTCATTTTCTCTAAGGCAGATCAGGATGGGGCTCGGTTTACACCTATCACCATTTCTAGCAACCGCAGGACCATAGGCAAGCGGGGGGAACACTATATTAATGTTAAAAACCTCATAAAGTGACGTTTTCGTGCCTTGGGATCTTTGAAGTGTGCAATCAAAATCTCTAGCAGTAAAGCAAGGGAGTTGCTTTGCTGTCTGGATTGTGACAATTATCACATGTAAGACAACAACGACTGCATACCAATGAGCAGCTGCAGACAGCAGGCAGGCCGGAAGGTAATAACCGGACAAATGCATTTGTTTCCCAGCAGACTACTGTCAATAGTTTCTAAATAAAGACAAGCCTAATAAATTTCATTAGACAGAAACTAGGACACAAGTTGATAAGCTCACCTGTGGCTTTGCTTCTTCAATGAATTAATAAAGTAAATTATTGAAAAGAAAGAAGTTAAGTTTTTTTTCAGAAACAGACTTTTTGAATTCGTTTGGAAATTTACAAAATCAGCAGTGATCTGTGAGGCATCTTAGAGACTTGGAGGTATAAGGCAGGAGGTATAAGTCAGACACAAACATACACAGGCATTTTCATAAACATTTTTCCGAGTTTTTCCTCCTTCGATAAAAAAAAATCTTGTCCACACAAGAAAGGTTTAAAACACCTCATGAAAATGTGAAAATATGCTATCAAGTGCAGTAGAGAGCACGCCAAACCAAGAGGTGGCGATATAAGCCTATGACCCTTAAACCATGTTGGCCAATCAGAAGCCCGAGGTTCCTGTAGAGGTCCGACTGTGTCGAGACTGTGTCTCAGGAAAAGCTTTTTTATTTTTTATTTTGTGCCTTTACTTGAGAAAAAGGACATGACATGCAGGAAGTGCAGATGCTCGGAATTTGAACTCTCGCCGCAGCATCGAGAACTGAGCCTCAACATATGGACGCGCTCCACCACTAGGCCACTAAGGCTGGATCCTGACTTATGGAACACTCTAGTAACTACATGTTACTTCTTGGACATGTCCATCCATCCATCCATCTTCATCCGCTTATCCAGTATCGGGTCGCGGGGGCAGCAGCTCCAGTAGGGGACCCCAA
>NC_048420.1:294349-322237 GCF_013103735.1 Etheostoma cragini | reverse complement strand
GTACCACGTACACTTATGAGCATCCCTATGTTCGAACATGGTGTTTGTGATGGACAAACCATGGCTAGCACAGAAGTCGGACAACAGACAACCACTCTGGTTTAGATCAGGGAGGCCGTTGCTCCCAATCACGCCTCTCCAAGTATCTCCATCATTGCCCACGTGTGCATTGAAGTCCCCCAGCAGAACTATGGAGTCCCCTACTGGAGCCCCATACAGGACTCCATTCAAGGTCTCCAAGAAGGCCGAATACTCCGAACTCTTGTTTGGTGCATATGCACAAACAACAGTCAGAGTTTTCCCCCCCATCACCCGCAGGCGTAGGGAGGCGACCCTCTCGTCCACCGGGGAAAACTCCAACGCAGCGGCACTCAACCGGGGACTTGTGAGTATCCCCACACCCGCCCGGCGCCTCACACCATGGGCAACTCCGGAGTAGGACAGAGTCCAAGCGCACCCGACCCCAGCGCACCCGACCCCTTTAAATCCTCCCACAGGTGATGGGCCCATGGGCTGGAGGGAGAGGTATCACGTTGCTTGTTCGGGCTGTGCCCGACCGGGCTCCGTGGCAAACCCGGCCACCAGACGCTCGCTCACGAGCCCACCGTCTGGGCCTGGCTCCAGACGGGGGCCCCGGGCTTCCTCCGGGCAGGGTCTCTCTATCCCTTCCTTGCTCTACCATCGAAGTCTTTGAACCATTCTTTGTCTGGCCCCTCCCCTGAGACCTCTTTGCCATGGGAGACCCTACCAGGAGCACAAAGCTCCAGACAACACAGCCCTCAGGTTCATAGGGACACACAAACCTCTCCACCACGATAAGGTGATGGTTCCCGGAGAGGAACATGTACATACGACATGGACATGTTCATACCCTAAACGTTCTGCACGATCATCAACATCTTTACACAACCTGCACTAAACCATAAATCATCATTTTCTCAAGTTATCGTCCTTTGCAAATCAAGTTTTCAGGGGAACCCATGTTTTTAAGGGGAGCCAATCTCCCCTAGCTCCCCCGTAGTTGGCATCCTGTACACCAACCACCTCAACTCTATCCCCTCCATGGGAACCTGATGTCCAGTGGGTCCTTCTGTGTAGCTCACCAGGAATCACCCTGCGAGCTGGATTTGGACCAGCTCTACCCTTACTTAGTCTCTGTTCACGTTGCTGCCTGAGCTCCTCAGAACTACCACAGGAAGTTATTGTCACATAGCACAACTTACACATCAGCGGTGTTCAAAATTGTTCCCTCATTCACTCACCAACAATTCCCTGTAAGGTGTTTCTTATTGAACTATAAAGGGAACAACCAGACAATTTTGGACCAGGTACCCATGGTCTTCAGATTGGACAGTTAGTCTAGCTAGCTGTCTGGATTTACCCTGCAGAGATCTGAGGACCAGGTACCCATATTCCTCAGATTGGATAGATAGTCTAGCTAGCTGTCTGGATTTACCCTGCAGAGATCTGAGGACCAGTTAACCATAGTCCTTAGAAATCCACCAGAGGTTAGAACGCCAACACAGAGACAGAGGACGCTGTCTGGATTTACCCTGCAGACTCTAATGATTTAAAATTACTTAACGTTAAGTGTACTATTTTGAATATTAAGAGCAAGTAGAGTGTGGGGAGAAATAAATGAAAACCAAAAGTAACGCTAGGCATTTGCCGACATGTACGCTGTGCTTATTTTCCTTTGTCTTATTTTTTCCTGTAGAAAAGACCAATGACGTTGATAAAATATGAAATATATTGTCGTGCTGACTGACCCAGAGAAACATTTCTACGCGAGAAAAAATGGGTTTTCAAAGTCTTCCCCCTCCCCAGAAAAAGTAACAATCAACTTCCAGACCAATTAGCATTTGGTGTCAAAGCTCATGTAGTTTCACTAAGCCGGGCTGCATATTATTGGGGGGGATAATTGTTGCCTTGCGGTGTTTGATGCTGCTCGCTGCCTGTCTGTCTGCCACTGATACGTACACATACATGAACGGTAATCACTAACGAGCACATAAAGACACATTAAGAGTGAGTGACACTGATTGTTAACACACACGTGCTACACACGGACTCCTCTTTTCTTGTGCATTTTAGAGGGGGCCTGTGTGCAACCCCCCCGTCGGAATAATCCGTCTCCATCATGTCGACACAGCGCTGCGTTCTCCGAGATTGTCACACTCGCTAATTACTCTTTAAGATAATCAGCCCATGTGGCTGGAGATGCAGCTCCCCTCCACGGCTCTGTCTTCCCGGGGAACTAGAGGTTTAATCTGTAGCGAGATCAGAGCTACACTGGGAGCAGGAGGAGGCGGATGGAGGGAGGCGGGTGTTGAAATGAGAAGGAATTTGGGTATCTTAACAAACTCTTAATTACGTTCTCTATCCTCTGCTGGTGGCAGGCGTAAATGGCGGTCCCCAGGGAGCCTCTGATCCACTTTCTGATCTGCGGAATTCACAGCCGCGCCGCTGATCAAAAAGACGGAGCGGCCTAGATGCTTCAAACACTTGGGACCTTTTCTCCAGCGTGGGACTCGCAGCTTGTCATTGAGCGGAAGTTTGAATTGTCGAAATCTGTGCTCAAAAAAAGAAAAAGAGAAGACAAAAAAAGTCTCTTTAAAGACAAAGATGAGAAGAAGGAAGAAAAAAGGAAGAGAATTTGAAGAGAAACAGGCAGTGTTCAATGCTCCATCAATTGATAATGAGCATCCATGTAACGTGCTGAAGGCAGTTGTCCCACATATGAGGCAGAATTCATCGGAGATGACCTCCACCCACATTCTCGCTGTTCGAATACAGCAGGCACAGCTTTGATGTTGGCCATCAGCTGGATCCCTGGGGAGGCTCTGCTACAATAAATCACACGCTCGCCAGCAGGAAGTCCCACCAGTCCGTTACCACGTCTCTCTGGGAGCCGCATGGGGTCAGGAAGCCAGACCGGATCACGACACAGAACTGTACACTGTACGAAAAAACATCCCTAGAAATATGAGTAAAGTTCTGGCAAAGAATTATCAGGACCTTCTCCGTCAAGTTTACGACTTTTCTTTTTATCCAAAAAAGGAAAATTCTCTAAATTTAAAGTATATCCTCTGTACCTTTAATGGACATTTCTGTTCATCTAAAAATCTACATATGAAAAAAACATGTGAGAAAAACCCTTCCAAAAAAAGTCTTCATATTAACACATTTATTAACACACATTATCACAGATTGGAATTGAACTGCGGCTGCTGTGGCAAGGACTTAGCCTCTGTACATGGGACACATTCCATGTCCCATGACGTTTTGGTACTCCCTAATGATGTTGGTAACTGGGCTTGAAATAGAAAGACAAAGTCGTTTGCTCTTGTAGTTGCAGCTTAAAGGGTTTCTGTGCCTTGTTTAAGGGCACCTCGGCAGTGTCCAGGAGGAAACAGTGGGAGACTGAGCTGCCTCCCCCAGATTCAACATGATTGATGATGTGTTTGAGAAGTCACACTGCAAGCAACAATGACCCAAAAAATGGCAGATTCTTTTTCTTTTTTGTTCATATGTGGCTCAGATCTGGTTATTTCTTTCATGTGAACAGCATAAATCACATGGAATCTGATCTGAGATTTGGGGATTTGGGCCATATTTAAACAGTATGTGATGCTAAATCAGATACAGATTTTTTGCAATGCAACCACAGTCGTTTCTGAATTCAAGTGACATTTTTTAATCACTTACGGCCCCAATGCCAGCCAAGACAAGGGGAGATGGGTCACCTAAACTGAGAGTCTTGTGGCGAGGCGCTGACAGATGTAAAAGTAGCCCTTTTGGATGACATCTGTTTCAGTGAATCCATTCAAGTTCCGATCCCACCATTCTTGGCTTTGACTCACGTACAGACGCAGCCGCGTGGCTCTCTTTCTCCTCATCCTCGCTTCCACTGACCGCACATCCACGCATTCATTCAAGCATAAACGCTGACTTCAGTGGCCTCCATATTTACTTTTGTATGAAAGTGTGATGCATTTGATGTCTTTGTATTTCTTCTTTTGCACATGCGGGTCGGTTCAGTTGGTCGGTGACCAGTTCATTCATTTCAAACGTTATGCAAACAGCCGATCCAAAAACTCTGATCTGCACTGTAAATCAGGATTAAGCACTAAGGCTTGCAGTGTGAACACAGCCTAAAACCCAGTTTAGACCAAAGATTTGCGTATAGACCAAACGGTTTAAGAACGTTGCAGGGAAAAGTTTCAGTTTCAAAGTCTGAACCGGCCCGTCTCAGCTCAGATATGGAATTGTATTAACTGCTTTCAAATGTTAGCATAAGCATTAAATCTGTAAGAAGTGATACGTTGTGTTGTTGGAGTCATACAGATCTGCAGACAGACGTGCTGTTTTCCTCTTTGTGTTTTAGCAAAAATCCTTATCAGTTAGACATGTGTAATAACAATCATCCCCTAAACAACCGTATATGTAATAACCATATGCCATCACGTTTCAGGTCTTTATTGATAAAACTGAATGGGGTTTTAGCGTTGGTGCATTAATAATACAACATTTTACTGTCTTTTGTTGGACTACAAATATTAAAGGATCTCAATATGGTCTCGATAGTATTACTCATAAGGCATTGATTAGTAGTCAGAGCAGTTTCCTGGGATTCTGTGGATTCGAATATTTCTCCCTAATATTTTCCCGACAGACCCTACACATTATACTGCATCATACAGTTTATGCAGATATCATGCACTGGTACAGAGCTCGCATATCAGCCAACAACCTTTGTCAGATCAAAAAATGTCATACCCTGTGAAATATGGGGACGTCTCTGAACTCGCTGCAGAAGAACATGAGAGATTAGGGAGAAAAAGTGCATTAGGATGCTTCGGTTGTAAATATATATGAGGAGGGAGAGAGGGAGAGGGGGCTGTAGGTTTTTAAGTTGCTGTCACTGGGCTGTCACCGTGTCTGTCAGAACAGATCCATCACAGCTCTGACACGTCAGGATCTACATTTGCATGGAGTGCAGCAGGAGCTCGTCCTTATTATGCATCCTGTCTCACACTAACCTCCCTCTCTCTACCACAGGAACTAACTAGCATCCGAGAGGCATATTTCATCCAAAGGCAAGAGCTGGGGATGATGGAGGGCTGATACTGCTTTGTGACTCTGTGTGCGTGTGTGTGTGTGTGTGCACACGTGTGTTTGTGTGTATGTGTGTGCGTGTGTGTGTGCATGTGTGCGTGTGGCCCCAGGTGCCGCCATCTTGCCAGGTGTACAGGGATCAGCCATCTTGTCAGGTGTGCTTCTGCTAACACCACACACACATCAACGGAGGTGAGGGGGCAGTGAGGAAACAGCCTTGTGTGTGTGTGTGTGTGTGGGTGTATGGCGGCGCAGATGCAGTCAGTCCCCCAGTGAGGAAGCATCTGCTGGGACAGACACAGCTGTGGTATAGGATTGTGTTGCTAACGAGCCCTATCACACAGGTGCTAGACCGACACACACACACACACACACACACACACACACACACACACACTTACACACACAGAGAGCCCCAAACTGAGGTATGGAGTGTTATAGTCATGTGTTAAACTCTTCATCATACACACTCTGATAAACACACATGTGTACACACACAGGATCATGTATAACCCTGAAAAACAAATGCATTATACCCACACACATCTCCTGTTCACACTCAGACATACACAAACAAGCACATGCAGCCACATATATACACTCAAACCCAAATGATACACTCTCCGCATGTACACACCGACAAACAGATACATTAATGTAACCTACACACACATACACATATATTTACATGTTCTCTCTAGAAGCAGTCATGCACATGTACGTGACACAGGCCTCACACACACTTCTATGTACACACGAAAACAGATGCTTACACCCCAACACAGCTAATGATGTCCCTTGTATATTTCCATATTAATGTTAACTGTTTGACATATGAGCTGGTATGACGACTGTTAATATTAAAACCAGGTAACTTCACTTCTGCTGACTTTCATGTTGTTGTTATTTTTGTACTTTGGTCTAGGATTTCTATCTTTAATAACACAATTGTACTCACTAAGCTAATTAGTAATACATCCCAGAATGAGGAGTCATCGCTTAAGAAAATGTCAGATGGGTCCAGAAAACATGCAGACACAGAAGATCTGACAGGTTGTAAACAAACCTTGAGGTGAGCACACCTTACAGGAATTGGAGGAGAAAACGAGCACCCATCACAGTTTACAGACTTCTTAGATCAACTTTGACCTGCCTGACAGTAATTTGGCACACATGCAGTTTTCCTGTGCTATGAGGATTTGTTTCCACCTTTCAGGCTCACTCACTCTCAGTTTTATTTCCAAATTGCCAGACCTTCCTCCACAGCGCTGCGGAGGAGAGTCTCACTAGTCCACACAGGGATAAACTAGGATGAAAGAAAACTGTGTTCTGGCTTATTGGCATCTTTTTAAACCAATCACAATCCTCTTTGGCGGTGCTAAGTCACGGATGGAGCCACTGTGTCCCTGCTTAATAGTCTCAGGACACATTTTGTGTCAAACTACATGCCAACATTGTTTAACTGAAATCGGTCTTTGGAAACACTTTGTCGTAGAGAAATAAAGTTTGCGGTCAAAGTGCTTGAGCCCTGCTACCAAATGTCTTCATGTTTATTGGGCCTGCCCTGCAAAAATGTATTTTTTTATATCTTTTATATAGACCTTAGTGGTCCCTAATACTGTATCTGAAGTCTCTTTTATATAGACCTTAGTGGTCCCTTAATACTGTATATGAAGTCTCTTTTATATAGACCTTAGTGGTCCCCTGATACTGTATATGAAGTCTCTTTTATATAGGCCTTAGTGGTCCCTAATACTGTATCTGAAGTCTCTTCTATATAGACCTTAGTGGTCCCTAATACTTTATCTGAAGTCTCTTTTATATAGACCTTAGTGGTCCCTAATACTGTATCTGAAGTCTCTTTTATATAGACCTTAGTGTTCCCTAATTCTGTATCTGAAGTCTCTTTATATAGACCTTAGTGGCCCCTAATACTGTATCTGAAGTCTCTTTTATATAGACCTTAGTCGTCCCTAATACTGTATCTGAAGTCTCTTTTATATAGACCTTAGTCGTCCCTAATACTGTATCTGAAGTCTCTTTTATAAAGACTCTTATAAAGCTATGGTGTAGATTTAACACAGAAGCATAAATCACGCTTTAGGCTTTTATGCAAGAGATCCAAGGTTTCCACCTGACACCAGTGTTATTGTACATGCGAATACAACACAGAGACACAGAAAAACATCATGTTCTTTTTTGTTTTTATTTACGGTCACCAGATGAGCAGATACATCATTTTAGAAAAGAAAAAAATGATATTTGCAAAAAAATTATAATACAATTTTTTTCAATATAGATTATGTACAGAATGGAATGTAGTTAAACTGAAAGCAGTCTGCCTCCTTGTCATGAAGAGGACAAAGCAGTGAAGGGGTCTGAGCGGGCCTCCATAGGCCCGTCTCCCTAACCAATAAATATAAACTGTATATATTATGTATGCTGCATTCATCCCAACGTGGACAATACCAGGGCAAGTTAGTTCTCAACAATATTTCCTTAATCATTTCTTGAACATCACTGTGATACACGCACACACACACACACACACACACTCGCACACCCACGAGAAGGTTGACACACAAGTGCACACAGGTCAGAGAACAAATTACAGTTGGGTTACAACAATGGGCTATCTTAACTCATGAAAAGGTAAGAAAAAAAGCAAAAGAAACGTTTATGGAAATACCCGTCATTGTCCTTGATCAGCAGGGAGAAGTGGCTTTCTGGTCAAAGCTCGCTGGAGCTGGCTGAGCGCCACTTGACATTTGGCCTGATTCAAACAGCCAATTGTACAGAAAGCTACCGAGCTGGAAAATCTCTCCCATTCTTACAAATCCTGTCTACTCACAAAGCTCCCCCCACCCTCGCTCAGTCTCACTGTATTTATCCACCTTTCTTCTCCCTCTTGTTCCTATTTTTTGTATCTTGAGTGGGACAGGTGCCAGGACAAGGGTTGGCGAATGCCTTCCCTTTTGCATGGTTCCGCTCTGGAAATGATGAAAAACAAATGCACACGAAAGCTTCTATCCATGCTGTATTAAAACAGGACAGACAACTGCACGATCACAGAACGAGCACAAGAAAAGACGACAGCAAAGTAAAGCTATGGCCGGGGCAGGGCGGGGAATGCTTGTAAAGGGAATGCTTGAAGGACTTGAAGGACACTGTGAGCACGCCGCTTGCCTACCTTGTCGCTGGGCATCACCTCTCAAAAATCACCCTCCTTGTTCTTGGCGGGAGAAAGAATTATGACTTTGTGCCGATGAGCGAATACACACACTTGCATAAATCATCCATCTTGTTTGGCGGTTAATTACTCTTGTTTACCCTCTGAGTAACCTCGGGATGGGGCGCTGTGATAGGAGGGGGCCTGGGCAGAGGAGATAGCACCAAACAGTAATCAGCTGACGCTGTTCATCAGTGTGCAATTCGCAGGAGTAAAAGCACATAGTGGGCTTGAACCTGGGTGTTAGTGAATTAGACAAGGTTGACTGGGGTCTGACGACGGCAGCTCCATCAACATGCTGGCCTGACCACAGCTGCTCGGTAAGCTGTTCTGGGGTCAGCCGGTGAAGGAGCCACGCTGAGGCAGCCCGGCGCAGGCCAATCACAGAGCTCCTCAGGATGTACAGCAGGCTCTGATCGTTGCTTATTTCATTACGGGAAAAGCTACATAAATCCACCAAATGGAGAGGAAGAGGCACAGAGGGAATATTTGCATTTCTCCTTTCCTATCATCTCCCCTCAGTGCCCCCCTCTTCAACAACCAGCCCTTTCAATCCCTCCCCCCATTTAGTGCAGAGTGACTTTAATCATCACTTTCGCCAAAACACATTAAGCCGGTGTGTCCGGAGTTGAGGAGAGGGGGGGGTTGAAAAAACACAGAGTGGCGCATTAGATTTGCAATAGTGATGCATTACTCTGGCATTACTTTGGAGATTAAAGATGGGACGTTGCATTTCATTGGAGTGGTGCTGTTGGTTGCCTGATGTATGGCTGTCCTCCTGCAATGAAACAAACTGGGGAGAGAAGACCCAGGCTTTTCTCCTTCCTTTTTCTCCTTCCATCCCTTTAGTTCTTATTCCCTCTTCTTCTATAAACCCTTCTTCTTCATCCTTCAACCCTCAAAGCCTTCCCTGCCTTTTAACCCCCAATCTAAAAGCACCTCTACATTACAGATATTTATGCAACTGTTTGATCATGTTCTCAAGTCAAAAACAACACCTCCTTTGTAGAAGGAGATAATACTGTAAAGTGGATTGCATACATTAAATTTAAGCCAACACACATCCTGACTTTGCCTGGTCTGTTTTGTTACTGCATCTGTGTGAAAAGGATGGATGTAAAGTGCTTGAGAGCTTAGGACAGGCAGAGTGAGATTGCAAGGAGACCATAAAAACCAAAAACAAAGAAAAACTGAAGGGCATGAACAAGGGGGGCTTTGGGACTCGGCTAATATGGGGGACAGGTTCAATATGGAGACAGAACGCTTTATAAACAGAGTGGGGGAGAAAGAGAAAGAGTAGGATGTGAGGGTGTATGTAGTCCTCAGGAAACAAAATGTCAGTCAGTCAGTCCAAGGGTACAGCCCACCAGCGGCCTGGCCCAGTGGGTGAGTTTTCAGGTCATGTGTCATTCCAAACCTTTGGGCCTTGGTTCATCCTGGCACCCAGCTCTGGTTGCTGTGTGCTGATGGAGGACAAGCAAATGCCCCCAAGCTAATGCCCATCCCCATGCCCATGCCTTGGGACAGAGAGCCGTCAAAGTTGAAGTCCATGCTCTCTGTGTCCATGAAGTCATTGAGCAGGATGGAGTCCACATCACAGTCCAGGCTACTAGCGACATTCTCCATCTCCAGATTGGCAGCCATTCTACTGTGGGAGTTGTGCTGTTGCCCCTGGTAACCAGCGTTCCCTGGCTGGTGGTTGTTGTGGTAGTAGCCATGCCAGGAGTCGGTCAGACCCTGATGGTGAGCTCCAGGGTAAGGCTGGTGACGGGGGTGAGGTGCGGACGCCAGGCGGCAAGGGTCCTGGGGAACATCCATGACCCCGGCAGGGTTGGGTGGCAGGGACGGCGATGTTGGGAGGTGCGGTCGGGGCCCATAGTGGTTAGAGGTCTTGAGGCTGTAGGGCTGCAGGATGTCAGTGCTTACCCGAGGGGAGAGGGCCTGGGGGTGAGGTCCACTGTGCATACGGTTATGGGGGTTGTGGTTGTGCATGTGACTCTGGCTGGAGGGAGGGTTGTGATCATGTCTGGTGTTTACTTTGTTACTGTGACCGTGCTCGTGACTTGGACCATAGTCATGGGCAGGGTGGGGCTTGTGGCTGTGGCTGTAGTCGAGGCTGGCTTGGTGTTTGTGACCCTGATTGTGGTTCTGACGGTGGGTTGTGTTCTGGTCATGGACTGAGCCATGGCCATTGTGTAGACCAGGATTATGAGCATGCTCCTGGCTGTGATTGTGGTTATGATTGTGGCTGTGATTCTGATTGTGGCTGTGCTGGCTATGAGCGCCATTTGTCCCCTGTGTCATTAGTGTGTGTGATTCGCGTACCGGGACCAGCACTGTGTCTTTGTTGCAGTACGGAGGTCCCTCAGTAAGCAGACTTTGTAGAGCGTTGTTCTCTGAGTAGCCCCTCATTTGGCGCTGGAAGCTGACTGGCTTGTTCTCCTGGATGGTCTCCATGGGAGTGTGATGCCGGAGCATGCCCATGGATGGCTGTCCATACATGGGCCCACAGTAGGAGCCCTCTGCCTTGGGCGCAGGTGCGTAGGGATAACCGTTGCATTTGATTTGCTGTGGTTGGGGGTAGCCACTCTCATCTAGACTAATAGCCCCTGTCAGGTCAGTCAGCTGGGGCAGCTCCACGGTTGGACAGTGGCCCCCAGTGCCCAGGGCCGGGGAGCGGGTGCTGGTGGGGCTGGGGTACAGTCGAGGGGAGGCTGAACAGGACAGCCCACCCTCCTCCGGTTCGTCAGCCTCCGCCTCAGCCAGGATTGGGGACAGGCAGCCACTCAGTGTGGAGGCAGAGGAGGAGGTGCGGGAATGGAGGTCCGTCCAGGTGTCAAACTCCTCACCCCCCATACTCACACCTCCTTTTCCTGCTGGACTGCCATGCTCGGGGGAACCTTGCATTGTGGGTCCGGCACCCTGGCCTTGTCCCCGTCCAAGGCCTATGGCCCCTGCTCTTTTACGGCTAATGCGACCCTTGGTCTTCAGGTAGCGGGTGCCATTGTCTATAGAGGCCGCCCTTCGTCTGGGGCCTTTGCCCATCTTCCCTCCTTCTGGGTTCAGCATCCACCATGAACTCTTCCCCGTCCCTTCATTTTGCACCCTGATGAAGCGACTGTGCAGGGACAGATTGTGTCTGATTGAATTCTGAAACGAGAGAGAAAGATGGGAAGGAGATGGTGGGAGAAAGGGAGGGAAGAGGCAGAGAAGGGACAGAGAGAAAAAAAGAGATAAACATTAAGACCCAAGGGAACATTTAGGGTTAAATAATGATTTTTTGAGAACACAAAGTCATTTCAAATTATGGCTAAACTATCAAGGCTGCTTGGTGAGAGAGAAAAAAGGTGGATAAAGAAAGAGAGGGAGATGGAGGGGAGAGCAAAGAGGGCAGGGAAGAACCAATCGATACCTCCCCTGACCAGCCTCTCCTCTCCACACGTGTTCACTGAGTCATAATACGGACATGGGTGCAGCCTTCACATCAAACCATCACCAAGGTTACAGAAATGAATCACGCGAGGCAACCCAATCACAGACAGACCATATCGATTGCAGGGCCTCTAAATATGAGAGCCAGAGACAGGGTGGGGGGATCTGGAAGAGCACCAGAATGAAAAAGGAACACTCATACACACGCCTGAAATAAGATATAGGAGAAGTAAACAGGGCGGCGGGGGGGGAACGAGACATGCTCATTTAACCTCTTTTAAATTAATGACACAATTAACATGATCGTAGGCCACGGCGGCAGATATCGCCATAGCCTACGATCAAAGCTCCTTGGAAGACGGACGGATGTGCCGATGGTGGGTGGGGGGGTGTATAGGATAAGCCTCTCCAGACCCCTGTTTAAGCGTCGGAGTGACGGCTGTATAGTTAATCCAGGGCTTCATAGCAGCAGCATTTGAAGCCCGTGCCAACCTGGAGTGAGTTGATGAGATCTAAGCCTGCCTAAAGGAGAGCTTAGCAGGGATACACATCATCTCAGCTGGCCAAGTTAGTCTAAGTACAGCATGTTCATCCAAATCTTTCCTGCTTGTGTCATTATTCACACTCTCCAGCTTTCCTCCCATTGCTTCTCTCTCTTTCCCTCTCTTCTGCTTTTTTTCTGATCTTTTGGGAAGAACAAACCCCCCTCAACCGCTACCCTCTTCCCCATGTGCACAATCACACACTTTTCTTTTTCCTCTCTGGAGATATCTATCTATTTCTGCCTTGTTTATTACCTGCACATAGCTCACAATCTCTGTCTCCTGATATCTCGAGCCATTCTCTATCTTCATTCACTCCCCGCCTCCTGTCCAATTTTCCTGCTCTCAGCCCCATTCATCTCTCTCTCTGTGTCCCAGCGTCTCTTGATCACGACATTGCTCATTCTCTCCGTCTCTCCACATCCATCCTCCCGTCACCTTGCACAACTTCCACCCCCTCTCACCTTTCATTCATTCACACTGAAAAGTGAGCTAATATCGGAAACAAACAGCAGGAGATGCAAATATTTGCTAAATGGCAGGCCATCTTACATTTCACCCTGTAGTGCAATCTATCCAGTCGGCACATATACTCCCCCCCCCCCCCCCCCCCCCCCCCCCCCCCCCCCCCCCCCCCCCTTTTCCTCTATACTCTGGCAGCAAGCAGAGTTGCAGGACTGTGAACTGGACAGCCTGCTAAAGAGGTGACCGCTCTTTATTGTTGTTGCAGTGTATTATGAAGGCACAGCATCCAGAACAACAGTTAATATGTTTCCGGGGGGGAATTCAGCTTTAAATGGAATTCAAATCAGTCTATCCTACCTACTACTATTCTCATTCATAAAGAAAAGGCCCCTCTTCACACACTCCTATCCCCTCAGCGTGACTCTGAACAGGTAATTTCATCCCATCCTCCACTCAAATCACACTGCTTTGACTAGACTCTCTTCATAGACGTGAAAATTGGATAAGAGAGATGTATTCATGTTTTTTTTCCTCTGCTGTTCAGAGAGGTCCTCCTCAAAAAAACGGGGGGAAAATTGCACAAGCTCAACGTTGACGACGGAAAATAAGCCGACGTGCTGCGGAGCGCCGACTTCATCTAAGCTGAATTGAACAGTGACGCCGTGTGAAAGAGGCCACCGGTGGAGGTGACCCGCATCAGGTGATCTGAGAACGCCGAGCCTGACAGGTTCCTCTACAACATGACGGCTCCGCTGGGCGTAGCCATGGCAACAGAGTAAACCAAAAAGAGGGAGAAATGAAGAGTGGGGAGAGGAGGGGGGGTGGCTGATGCTGTTTGATGCTGCAGGCAACTCCAAACAGCCTTTTATCTGAGTCTGTCAGATTCCTGCCTCCAATCCACCAGGGAGGCTCAATCACCAGCAGTCCCAACGTCTCACTACCTGTACCAAGCTGTGATTAGCAGCGTGTGTGTGTGTGTGTATGTGTGTGTGTGTGAGACAAGAGAGCTTCTGTACTACCACAGCAACAATTACACCTCAGCAGTGGACCAGTGGACCTGCTGATACATTGTACAGTGCTATAACGTGGCAGCTCTTCACTCTTCTGCATATCGATTTTGGACATCCAAGGGTTTCTAACAACAGCGACATAATATGAAACTGTCATTTAGAGACTGTCCTTTTGATATTTTTTAAAAATAATTAAATAATGAAAATATGGTAATTAAATAATGAAATAACCATAATAATTGTGGTGATACTCAACACCGTCGGCTCCTAATGTTTTTCGTTTCTACGCCCAAATATGGTGATGGCTGGATGGCCAGGCCCATTATCTGACAACAGGGGAGCAATAAGAGTCACTTACAAACTAGAAAAGGACTCATGAAGCTAGAAGACATATCTAGGCTTATTTAAACTTCATGTACCATGAACAAATGTCATTCATTGTCATCTGTGCAGAATCTGATTAACATGAATTGTTCAATAGACAACAGGTGCGCATGTCATCAAGAAAATAAATACATAATCAATCAAACTAAAAGCAAGACGTGTTACATCTTGTGTCTTCTTTCTATACTTCTGTACTTTCAATACTTAACCAATAAGGATTGACATGTGCTGTTTTGAGTTCATGTACACTTAGTTGCCAGTTTATTAGGTACAGCTAAATCCTACCTTCATGTAGGTTATGATCAGAATAGCTTTTAGTATTTATCACATGTTTCTATTATTTACTAAACCCCATTTAGAGCATTTAGAATATGCTAAATAACAGAAAGACTTCCTTCACCTCACATAAAATCCCAAATACACATTATTAAAGCCCGTTTCGGAGTCACTCTGCACAGACTGTATTTAGTGTTCCTTTCTATAACCCTGCTTCTTCAGAGACGTCGCTGTTTCAGTGCAATATTTCTCCAGAAATCGTGAATAAAACATGATTTTCTTAAAACAAGTTTGATTTCATTCAGACTTGTAGTTTTCACAGCAGCAGAAACTTTTGTTTCTCAACCTCTTAGCTCGTTGCCAGTCCACCTCGGATGGTTTAGACAATAAAGCTCCTAATCAAAATCCATATGGATTATTAATAACAATGCTGAGCTCTACTGGCTTCCTTGGTAAGCTGAATTCAATGTTGTCCTGTCTATTTGGTTGACTCCATAAATATGATTTCCCCTCCCCAATCCATTGGGCTGGGGTGCTGTCAATCTGAGAGATTTGATTTGGATTGGACCAGAGCACGGTCACCTGGATCCCTGTTCTGTGAATCACTGCCTATCCATCCAAATGGATTTATACTTTAAACACATCTTGTAAGGTAAGTTTGTACTTTGTTAAAACTTTGAGGCCAGATAGAAGTAGAAACACAACAAACTCACTGTAGAGCACTTATTGCTGTAAGAAATAAATTGTGTTTATTTCCGTTCTGCTTCTGAAAACTGTGTACAGCAAGGTTTTCTCTGTTGAAGTTGGAGGCAAGTCTATTGTAAGTGTACTGCACTTTATTTGTATACAGTTCTGTGAAACCATGTTAAAAAAAGTGCCATCCCACATAAACAATTCAGGAAGTGCCCCTGATTCCCCAAAATAAGTTCTGATCAGCTTTTGTTTTAATGCCAATAAAGTTAAGTTGAGTCAAACAACACGCCCATGTCCATAAAAAGATCCCAATTGTTCCCTAACCAACTGGCTCCAGTTTTACCCAAGACAACCAAGGTCCTCCAACCTCAGCAAAGTAGTCATTTTCACCCAAACCACAATCTAACCAAATGGTTTAAACCCAACCCAATGGAAGGCGATGTGGTCCTGCTAACATTTGGTTGTGGAATTTGGAGAACTTATTGGATATAAGAACATGTTGGTCATACTGGTGTCCATCATGGTAGTCCATCATTAAGTTTGCCCCCATAGAAAGATCTAATTAACCAAAAAATGCTGGTAGCGTTTTCTGGCTCAGTGCCAGAATAAGGAAAACCCCAATTCTCATATACGATTATTGACTGATATTGTTGTATGTTCTGTCTGAATGTGCCTGACCACAAATGGAGTCCCCCCCCCAAAAAAAACTACAATC
Source organism: Etheostoma cragini (assembly GCF_013103735.1). Classification (NCBI taxonomy): domain Eukaryota; kingdom Metazoa; phylum Chordata; class Actinopteri; order Perciformes; family Percidae; genus Etheostoma; species Etheostoma cragini. Next base: position 306,373 of record NC_048420.1, on the reverse strand, counting down.
ATTTGATTTTGATTTTTAAAACGACAACAAGATGACATAAAGGGTTAGTTTTATCACTTTAATGAGTCCGGTATATCAGCGTGACCCTGGTGCAGGATTGGACCATCATGTGCAAAGGGAAGGCGGAGAGTCCAGGGCTAGAGATGAGAGTGATTAGCACAGTGTCGGCCACAGAGGAGCAGCCGATCTGTGAAAACCTCCAGCGTAGTCTTTGGATGGAATGAAAGCTGCAGACTCTGAGCCCCTTGTGGCACATAGCTGGCCAATCCCTGCCTCTCTGTATATATTAAGGTGTCAGAAAGAGTGATTCTGAGGAGGGGAAGTCTTTTCCCGCTGCTCTCAGCCTTTGCCTTTCTGCTAATGCAGCAGGAGATGGACTGTTGTAGAGAGAACGGTGACTGAATCTGTCCTCACATCCACCCCCCTCCTCTACAGGGAACTGGATCCCGCTCCACTACTGTATATTATACATCAATAGTGACTGAGTTTGACCCTGACACACTGCTGATTTCGTCGAGTCATGGGAGAGTCAGTCCAGTGGTTAGCTAATCGCCCGTAGAAAAACATATCCGTCTAAACCCAGAATTCTCACACCTTTCCACTTTTTTTTAATAAACACCCGACCAGGCAGCAATTTATGACTGGGTCTGAAAATACTGGTTATGGTAAGATGATAAACTACAGCATGAAATACATTTAGATGTAACCATATAATACAGGGCCCCCTTTTAGTAGATGATGTGCATATATAGGCCTATTAGTGTATACAGTGTTTTAGTTAAACCTGACCTATTTTCATTACAATCCAGTTGTTCCTGGTCCCGTTAACAGAGTTTTAACAGGCTGAGTAGTGGTCTACGATTGTACACCAGGTTTCAAATGAAAGTTGTGTGTGTTAAAACTGTATCAGACTAAGAGAGGTTAAAGGTAGGTTATGAAGTTTCTTTTATATAGACCTTAGTGGTCCCTAATAATGTATCTGAAGTCTCTTTATATAGACCTTAGTGGTCCCTAATACTGTATCTGAAGTCTCTTTATATAGACCTTAGTGGTCCCCTAATACTGTATCTGAAGTCTCTTTATATAGACCTTAGTGGTCCCCTTATACTGTATCTGAAGTCTCTGTTACATAAACCTTAGTGGTCCCCTAATACTGTATCTGAAGTCTCTGTTACATAGACCTTAGTGGTCCCCTAATACTGTATCTGAAGTCTCTAACCCTAACCCCAAATTCAGCCTTGGTGCAGAATTCCAGCCACATTGAGCTTTCCTTAGTAAGTGACATTTCTGAGTCTGTAGCTTTGGAGGAGGAGAGAGGGGGGGCAAGGTGGAGGCTTGGGGGGTGGCCTTGACCAACTGCCACTTTGCTCCTTTAAAAGCCATGATGTCTCTCTCTCATAGGGGGGGCACCTTCTCTGGGCGGCTAATTAGATAAAGGGGAGGTAACTTTTCCCCTTCTGACCTCATAAGGGGAAGATTGGTGATAGGTTTACACCTATGACCATTTCTAGCCACGGGGGGGCATTGGCAGGCTGGGGGAACTCATATTAATGTCAAAGAACCTCAGAAAGTGACATTCCCATCCCATGGGACCTTTAATCCCCTCTCTGATTGTATTTGTGGATTACTTGTCCCCCCCTTTACCAAACAGCCTTTAAATGGTCTGACTGTGTGTGTCCTCTTCAGCAGGGGGCCTTGTGCCTGCAGCCTCCATTTCAGAATAGCAATAACAGAGCAATGGCTAATTTTCTTAAATTATTACTATTTTCAACCTTCTTGTCCTGTTTTTTTTCTTCTTTTTTGTCCGGGTTAGCTGTCTGACGCTAATTACATCTATTGCAAATTATCCAGTTTGTGTTGCATAGCAACGAGAATGATGCAACCCTTTGCACCCTTTACCCAATCGCTGTCTCTCTCTCTCTCTCTCTCTCTCTCTCTCTCTCTCTCTCTCTCTCTCTCTCTCTCTCTCTCTCTCTCTCTCTCTCCCTCTCTCTCAGTTTTCTCAACGGAGCTTTGTGTCTGAGCAGGGAAAAAAGCCTCCCATATGAATTCAACACAGCAACTAATATGAAAATACATCTGTGTACTGGACCTTCTCGCCCTATAGAGGGAACAACAGTTTTTAGACATTTCCTCTTTGCAGACAACAAGATATGGAAATCAAATCATATCTAGTATTTTGCAGATTTTACAGTCCAGGCAGCATTGCACGCACATGTAAACCAACGCCACCATATGTTTCACAACTTAACACATGTTTACCTCGGTGTGCACGTGCCCACAGACTCACACACATCTGCCCTGCCACACACCCACACCCCCACCCCAAACTGGCAATCATACTTAATCCCTCTCCAGCTTGGGTAATCCCGGACAATCCGAGGCTAATCCTGGTTAATTCTGGGCACTCCTCAGCTGGGTTTCACCCTGAAACCACGGAGACAGGGTGGGGATTGGTCGGATCACGGCGACCGAGGCTGGGCGCGGCGTTGATAGACGTAATTGTTCGGGCAGTTATTGAGAGCCAAGAAAAACAAGCACAGGTTTTCATCGCGGGTCTTTAAAATACATCCAGATTGACCCCCGCCACGTCACGCCACAGCCTGACTGTTGTCGCCGCTCCCAGTACAAAAAACATGTTTTTCAGTCCTGCGTATTAGCATGCAGGCGCTAATGCAAGGCCCTGTTACTTTGTCTACTTTCTGTGACAGCTGGAGCTCAGGGAGAGAATAACCTTTTCTGCATCATTTAAAAGACTGGAAAATAAATTGCTAATAAAAACAAGCAGGGTATACAGTGTGAGCCATTCCTCCAGTGTAAGGGGCTTTGGAGAAGTCATTAGCCTCTATTGAATCTGCTCTACCTACTGAAGCTCCTAGCTCAATTCTTCTTAGCCGCTATTGATCCTGATTCCAAAATGAAGCACTTAAGACGCCTTGATCAAGCCGGTCCTTAATCTAGCATTAAGGCGATTGAGACCTTTTCACCCTCCGTGCCTCAGACAGACGTATTACTTTGGCACAGGGGTACAGTGGCAGTCACAGCACACTTCACTAGCACAGACTCAGTTTGGGTTTTATAGTCTGTTTAAGCCCCTTAGGCGCAGAGCAGGCAGCAGGAACACTTTTACTCTCTGCCATTTTGAAAAAGCTGTCAATGTACACAAAGCCGAGAGCGTTAATGAAGCAATATGTCAGTGACAGGGGACGGATGAGGACGCTTTGTTAAAAAACAAGAAGGCCTCTGGTGTCTGTGGGCTCAACAGTATTCCTGTTGGATTGAGTGTGCACATGGAAAAGTGCACACTCACAGTGTGTTCGAACCGCTTGGTATGCTCATGAGAGCGTGAAAGCTGAAGCAAAAAGTTAACTGATTTACCTTCTGCTGCAGCTCTGTCAGCTGGGAGACGGGAGAACAGGTTGCAGAGGAGATCTGCTCCCGGACATTTTTATAGGCTGCTTTTACCTCTCAATCCTCACAGGAGAGAAGTCACTCGGATGGGATTCTTTAGAGGATTCACTAGAACATCCCACAGTGGATCTTATAGTGCTTTCTGCTTCACATTTGAAGGAGCCTGCCTCTAGTGTATGATGCATTCCACAGCACATCCAAGAGCAAGGGTTGCGTTTTGAATTCCACGCACAATCCAGTCTGAGTGTTGTGTGGATTGTTGTATGCCGCCTTGTTGAGAAGTAGTGGGACTAGGCAAATCCGTCGTCTCCCCCCGCTCAACCATTATTTATGAATCCATTTCACACAGCCAGGAGTCATTATGCACGGTCCTGTCAATGGGTATCTCTCTATTTATTTGATAATAAGCAGGAGAGGGGGAGAAGATAAAAGCGCTGACTGCGTTCATTGTGAAGCGTTTTCTGCAGGCGGGGAGACTTAAATGAGAGCAGCCAGCTCTGTGTGGGAATGGGTCTCGTCTGCTAAGCTTGTCTGGAGGCAATCGATGGAAATTAGTCAACGCTAAAGATTCACTTCCTGTGACTGGTGTCACGGGCAGCGCTTGTCTCTTTGAAGGGAAGTAAAGAGTGGGAGGCTGAGGGATTAATGGGGTTGGAGAAGGTGTTAGCATGCGGAGTTAGGGTGGGGGCTAAGCTGGGGAAAAAAGATGCTATTCTTTTGGCGAATTGCAGGAAAGTAATAGGTCAGATGATCCAGATGAATGCAGTGTAGCTAGGCCCATTCAAGAAACACAATAGGTTAGTCGTGTACAAGGCCAGCAACAGCACAGACCAATCAGTTTCAAAGAAGTGCTGCTGTTGAAACACCCTGAACAACACAGTGTGGAATCCTAACAGATACTGACATTTTTTATCGTGTTTTAGTTTCTTTAGCACCAGAATATGTCTCTTTACACATGTGCCACATAGGTCATTTAAGAGAAGCACAGTCTGGATCAATGGAAGGATATTTTGAAGAGAAATGGGTTAGTCCATCAACGCAGGTCTGCTTGGTTCTTTCAGGGATTGGAAAGATTTCCTAAGGATATGGTTAGGGCATTTCCTGTCTAACTGGGCCGTATGGGGACAGATTGGTGGGGATTTGAAATGAAAAAGTACACATCAGTAATCAACCAAAACCTGCCTTTCTCTGCACTGAGGATGAATAAGCGTGTTAACAGAGGCAACAGCAGTTTGGGTTGTACACCCACAGTGGCTGTGACTAAGCGATCAGAGCAAGTGTCTCCAGCAGTTGTTCTGAGGCTGCCTCCTAAAAGGTGCACCAGTTAACGTCTCCTTAAAGTACAGCCCAGGGACTAGAGCCAGCCCTCGGGTGACAGAAGGCCTTTCCCTCCCCTCTACTCCCTGTGGAGATCCACAAGCTCGGGGGGGGGGGGGCGAGGTGTCGTCTGAGGCTAACCTGAGAAAGGTAGACGGGAAGAGTGCCTGAGGGGCCAGAGGTGGACAGCAAGCCCAATCCCCAGCGGAGAGGCCTCTAATTGGAGCTGCCGGCCTGCCCAGGCAGCCTCTTCCTCTCCGGATGGACATAAGGAGCCGAGTGAAGGCGGAGAGAGCCCAGGGGCGGGAGGAGAGGGCAGATAAAAATAGAGCCGGCAGATTAACGAGCATCTGAAAGCGGGCCAGGGGATCGGAAAATCCTCCCTTCGTGCCAGAGATGCCCGGTCCTCAGGCCACAGCCAGCTCTGTAAAGACTGATGGATCCAGAGTAGCCATGAGTGGTGCTTCCTTTCTGCTGGCTCCCCTTACATCACGGACATTGGGCGGTTCAATTCTAATAAAGTACAGTTGCAGTCAATGGCTGCAGAAATACAATAGAATTGGCTCTTTTGTTTCATTTTTTGAAGTTTCTCTGTTAAAAAATCCTCATTAGATCATATCACAACTATATAGCTAGCAGGCATGGGAATCAGCATCATCAACCACCACTAGTAAATATAAGGTGCAATAATACTGGACCAACGTCAAAGGCTGTTGTTTCCATTACACTAAGTCAGAAAATAGGTGTTGAAAAAAATAGTTTGTCACCTCCACCTTTGACTCACACTCACAGAAGGAGTCACCTCCACACCTGTGATTTCTACCCTTCCCCTGAGAGCTTTCACACGCCAGGTGGAGCATCGTGACACCTATGGGAGCCAAAGGAGAAGCTGAGAAACATGCCTGATCACACCTGCCATCAGGTCTCAGGAGAGCACCACCCACCTCAACACTCACACACTGAGGCTGTACTTCACCTCCAACCAATGAAAGGAGCCCCAGTCGAAAGCTGACACACCGGGCTGAGACGTGTCCGAATGGAACATTAATAAAATACTAAGAACCGCTAGATTGGATCAAAGACTTGGATGGGAACTTCCAAACAGTGAACGCTAGAATAACAACTATCTCACATTTGAATAATGAGCTCAACCTTTGGTCTTTACTAACTAAAAGAGTTTCCAAACAGAACTCTGTAGCCTTTAATGAATGACACCTGGAGAAGTGGTGATCAGCTTTCCTTCAAGTGTCTGTACTTTCATTTTAGATTTTTCTGATTTCATCCAAAGTAGTGCTGAAAAGCCACTTAATCATGACCGTGAGTATTCAACACTTTGTTTTGAATATTCATTACAGTTAGAAAAAAGGGAGGTTTGGCTGAGTATTCAGACCTTTCCCCCTAAGCTGCTGCTTGATTAAAGCATCACACTAACGTGAATGTGATGCTTGCCATTTTGGTTCACTTTCATACAGGCTGACGTTGTGTTGTCTGCTTACTGTTTGGGAGGAGGGAATATTTTATTTACTAAGCGCTTTACATAGTTTAAAATACTTCTATTTTAAGTATATACCAAAATATGGTCTAGCCTAAAGTAATTCAGCAGAGGCAGGGGTATGTAGACCAGAACGGGGGAAATGGCACCCTGGTCATCTGTCCTGCTAACATTCACAACAAAATTGAAGTGGTGTAGCGAGGAGCAGTCAACATCTTTTAGGATAATTGAAGATTCAAAAGACACATTGCTGCGTAGTAATACATTCACTGAGGGACTACACTTTAGGTAATTAGGGACAAACTCCAAAGCACAGATTTAAAGTTCAGCAGTAGCTGATATAAGGCTTTCAAAATCTGCGTAAGCCAAACTGAGTGGGCCATTCCCAAAGTTAGAGCCTGTTAGAGTGGCGTTAGGGTTAGGCAAGTAGCTCTGTTGCCATAACATTGCCAAGCTTATTTTAAGAAACCTTCGAAAATATCGCGAAAAAGAAATACAAATTACGTTCTGCCAGGTCTATTATGTCGAGAACAACGCAGACAATAAAAAAGCTTTAGGAGATTTTATTGAATAAATGATGAAGCAAATTTGGCGGGATGTCTCTGTTCAGAGGAGTCCCCTGACCTTTCAGGACAGCAGCACTAGCATTGGGGGACGCTCCCTAAACTACTCCCCCATATCAACAGAGCAGCAACAATGACATAGAGCCTATGTCAAGTTATACATGACAAAGGTGGTGGGTGGGGGGGGGGGGCATTAATGCAGCAGCAAGCAGTTAGGAGCAACTAAAGCAGCGAGCAGTTAGAATCAAACTACAGCAGCTTTAAGACGCCGTTTAACAGCGAGGGGAGTTGGCCAGCTGATGCACTGATGCAGATCAGCTGATGCAGATCAGCTGATGCAGATCAGCTGATGCAGATGTACCAATTGTTTTTTTTTGTAAATGGCATCTCCCTTTCTAATCCTGCCTGAAAAGTTCTGACTTACAAGCTTGTAGCCCTTAAAAAAGCACAACCTGGAATTATTATAATAACAATAATATAAGCTATCATGAAGATATATATTTTAAGTCTGTTTTTAAAGTCAGTATTTGAGTCATTTCAGTCGCTAAACAAATCGGAGCCGTGCAATTCAGAGGTCTGGAACCAGAATCCAACACGACAAACTGTTCCAGTTCCAATATCCTCACAATGACCGCTTTTAGCAGCATTTATCAAACCAAAATACATACACAGACACACTGTTTGAATCATATTTCACTGCAACCTTGGTGATATGTCATGTTTATAATGGACCAGCATTAGCTTCATCTTTAATTGCATTCCTGTAACCTGATAACTGCTTCTGGGCCCACAGTCAGATACAAGGTTGGACAGCAGTAGTATTGATAGCAAGTATGAGAAGAATCCATGGCTAATGCAAATGGCAGCAGTTCATACTTTATAGTTTTGTTTTTTTCAATGAGTTTGAATACACTTTTCAAAATATCCCTGTGAAGGTGACCTGAGATTGATTATCGTGCCACAGGAAATCATCAATCACATTTTGTTGTTGCTGAATAACTCAAATCTCTCATCAGATATGATCTTTGCAAGTATGCCAATTTTCAAAGGGGAAACAGTGTGAAGCTCTCCTCTGTGTGATGTGTGGTGACTGTAACTCTTCCATGTTGAGACCAGGGTTGGGTACCTACGCAACCGGTACGAATCGGACTGGATTAGAACCCACATTTTGGTTCCTCATTTCGGTTCCACTTGGGTCGACTGGAATATTTCCCTCTGTTGCTCCAGAACGGATGTGAAAATAGCTCCCTTTCCCTGTGGTCTACCGTTAGCTAGCTGCTGTTAATGGAGGCTACTTTTAAAATGCCATATTTCCCTCTGGGCTCACCAAAACAGACATTAAAGCATTCACTGCACGTGATCGCTGGTACACATATCACACTCTGCTAGTCTGGCGTTAGCTAGCTAGCTTTTAGTGCATTTAAAACACATGCACATCCACACATCATAACTTGAACAGAACTTCTAATCCTGTAAGATTAATTGACATCATGTCTGAAGTCAAACCCCGAACTGACATTGCACCCTGGCAAAGACACAGAAACACAAAGACAGGCACACACAAACACACACACACATCTCGTGCTTTGCTAGTGTGGCATGCTGGGCCGGCTCATTACAACAATGCCAAGCTACTAGTTGCTAAGGAGACCTTGGGGAGAGGGAGGGTTGCTGTTGCCATGGCAGCAAGCCTGCATCCTGCCAACTGTCTTCCCCCATGAGACATGACCATCGTAGACAGAGAGAGGGAACGAGAGACAGGGAGGAAAAGTGAGGGCAGAACGGAGAGAGGAGAGAAAGGCTGGAGGAGGTTATGGTTAAGTTGAAAGAGGAGGACTACAGCGGGCTCGTTGGAGAACCGCAGAGACTGGAGAAATAATGTGCGGGGGAATTGATGGGATGAGAGCAGGGAAAAAAGGGAGACCTTGAAGAAACAAAGCCCCCCCATTTCTTTTGAAGCAGGCCCCCGAGCAGATTTTCCCATGGCCCACGCGGGCGCTGCCTGGCCGACCACAACTCGATCCAGGCGTTGACATAGACGCCAAAGTGACGCTAAGTCCCCCCGAAAACCAAATCCCCCTTCCTGAGGGGGGCGCTCTCTGCCCCATAATGCCAGGCGTGTCCCAACATGAACCGCCCGTCTCCCAGCTTTTTACGACGCGAGCAGAAGATCTGACAGAGCTTTTGGGGCGAGTGTTCACAGAGCCCATCCGTCATGGAAAGAAATCTGCTTCGGTGAGAGAGAGCGGTATTGAACGACGGAGAGCAGGGAGAGAAATCAGAAGGAGAGAGAGGGAGAGCATCTGGGAAGGATGAGCAGAGATTAAACTGATTGGGGAGCGCAGAAGAAGGGCAAGGAGGAGGTTATGTGAGGCGACAGCAGAGAGAAGTCCTCGGTCTCAAATTCAAATGAGCCTTATTGGTTTCCAAGGACACGGAATTGTTTCCATATTTGCTTTCTTTCCCTGTGTCGGTGTCTCACCCCCCTCCTCCCCACGTCTATTTTCTCTCTCTCTCTCTCTCTCTGACTTCATTGGCTCTTATTACATTTTTTTCGTTGCCTAGTCCGTCACATTAAGGAGTCAAGAGAGCTGTGATAGTAGAGTTTCAAACTTATGAACACCTAAAGCTCTTACTGCAGCTCTCAGCACCCCCCCCCCCCCTCGTCTGCTCCCCCAGCTGAGCCTGGCTGCACAGATATCTGTGTGTACTTTAACAGAAATTGTCCATAGAACGTGATTCACAGTTGCATAATTTGTCCTCTGACCACTTTTGTCCACAACTGACATTGTTTTTGGGAGATTTAAGTCCACGTTAAAGTTCACTTTTTTGCCGTTTTTTTGTCCCACGATTTCCCCCCCCCCCCCCGATGTTTTAGTTTCTTTTTTCAATGAATTTTTATCCTCAATCTTCTGTATTTTAACTGTACGCACACAAATCTTTTTTTTTTTTTTGCACAGGGCAAAGTCCGGGTAATGAGCTGCCAGAACATTTTCACGTTTGGGATCAGGGTCAGGTCTGGTTGCAGAACTCCCGTTTTGTGGGGGTATTGGGACAGGGGACGGGTTTATTTTCAAATGTTTTTATTAAGAAAATATCCCTCTTTCTTTCTCTGTGCACTAAATCCTCAGTGTCCATGTGTGTTCAACCTCACTGACGAACAGGTTCACATTGGAGGACTCTGCAGGTTCCCTTCACTGGCAACATTTGAAAATAATTAGTTTATGTAATATATGTGCATGACAAGCATGGTAAGGATAGAGGATTGGCAGGTATGGCATCAAACCATGGTCCAGGTATGGTTGGTCTCACATTGCCAGACCTTCCTCCACAGCGCTGCAAAGGAAGGTCTAGCTAGTCCACACAGCATTCTGGGATGGGAGTAAAATGTGCTCTGGTTTATTGGTATTTCCTTAAACCAATCACAATTACCTTGGGCGGGGCTAATTGTGTAGTAGCAGCTGAGTTACATGTGGGCAAGGCTGGGTTCCAGTCTCAGTTTTAGGCCTGTGCAGATCTTCACACTGGCTATGAACCGAATAGAGACTGCAAATCATTCCAACATCCAGTAGGGATCCAAACGCCTTCTGACACAATGACATCACCTTTGTTCCATTCTGGAGAGTTTGAACAGTCGAGTTTAGGACAGTCTGGCTTGTTCACGGGCTGTTCTTATGTTTCGGGATAGACCCTTTAGTTCAAATGGAATGAAATAATGAATTATATTTTAGACAGTGTGTTTTTGACATTGCGGTTCTAACATAGAGATGCACGAAGCCAGGTCCAAAAAGAAACATGGTTTTCCCAGAGTTAGAGTGGAAGAACGTGAGTGGCGACTGTGAGCCCGATCAGCCAACATCACCGTTAGACCTCATTAATGCTCCGGCTTATCCCTTCCGATATACTACCAGGTAAAAATGAACGCTCTTTTCCAATGTTCTTGACACTTTTCAAGTTTTTTCTTTTCTTTTTCATTACCACCGGATTCACCCCGAACACCATCTTTTACACTTATTTTTGAAATTGGTGACCAATGAATCATAGTTGTTCTATATGAGCTGAAACAATGAACTAGTTTGACTGTTAGTTAAAATCAGAGGAATATTATTAGAGGATCACAGACTGGTGGTGATGTGAAGTTTAATCGGGATACTCTTTTGAAACAATTTAATTTATTTTCTCTCCAAATACTATAAAACTGAATAAAAACAATAAACTGTGACATGGTGCTCTTTGGATGCTTTTATATAGACCTTAGTGGTCCCCTAAAACTGTATCTGAAGTCTCTTTTATATAGACCTTAGTGGTCCCTAATACTGTATCTGAAGTCTCTTTTATATAGACCTTAGTGGTCCCCTAATACTGTATCTGAAGTCTTTTTTATATAGACCTTAGTGGTCCCCTAATACTGTATCTGAAGTCTCTTTATATAGACCTTAGTGCTCCCCTAATACTGTATCTGAAGTCTCTTTTATATAGACCTTAGTGGTCCCCTAATACTGTATCTGAAGTCTCTTTTATATAGACCTTAGTGGTCCCATAATAATGTATCTGAAGTCTCTTTTATATAGACCTTAGTGGTCCCATAATACTGTATTGCAGCAGAGAAAAGGCAGGTAACCTTGCCCCTTATGACCTCATAAGGGGAAGATTCCAGATTGGTCCATCTGAGCTTTCATTTTCTCAAAGGCAGAGCAGGATACCCAGGGCTCAGTTTACACCTATCACCATTTCTAGCCAGTGGGGGGCCATAGGCAGGCTGGGGGAACTCATATTAATGTTAAAAAACCTCATAAAGTGAAATGATCATGCCATGGGACCTTTAACTTTCAGAGGCTCTTTTAATTTTGTTTATTCGCCTGTATTACACTTTTGCAGATGGACGGCATCTAATTCTGCACAATGTACAATAAAGACTATTCCGTTCTACTTTGGAATTAGGAAGGCTTTGTCAATCTGAACAAAGCATAACTCTTTGTCTCTGATAAAAGGAATGACAAAAACATAGCCTTGGGTTTGAGCCAGATTTGGGTCTCACATTCAGCAGTACCAACCGGGTTCATCCTGGTTCATCCGGGTCCGCCTCTCACTTTGAGGCCTGCATGTGCAGAGAGCCCTGCCACACACAGCCGCAGCCCAGAGCGTATTCCCAAATACTTTTGCTTCCAATCAACTTTGTGCAACATGCAAGCATGCTGTAACTGTCCCAACTAATTCAAAGCCAGCCCCCCCCCCCCGCCC